>NW_023365773.1:496326-506787 GCF_000003815.2 Branchiostoma floridae
AATGATAAACCCAAGAAATGTCATACCTGAAGAATGCAGTATCTCTCTAAGCGTTCTCTAACGTGGAGAGTTTTGTCTGTGGTCTGATATCGTGCAACATCAGTTGCATTTCGGCAGCACAAGTCACAGAACTACCATGATAAAATATTACTATGGTACCACTAAATAATAAGATAGTTAATACAAGTAATCACATATGAAGGTGTGAGATGAGGTGTTATAGAATTTTGCTAAATGTAACCTACCCTGACCACATCACCACAACACAGAAGTCAGGAACACTATCAGACAAGCTATGGGAACAGACCACCTGGGGAACCTTCTGAGTATTGTCATAAAAAGGAAACTAAGGTGGTGCGGTCACGTGACAAGAAGCAAAGGCCTCTCAAAGGTCATACTGCAAGGAACAGTTAAAGGGGAAAGAAGACGAGGCAGACAGAGAAAGAAATGGGACGACAACATTAAAGAATGGACCGGCCTCCCCCTTGCCAGCACCCAAGCTCTGGCCCACGACAGGGAGTGATGGAGGGAGGCAGTGTGCTCAGCAGCAAAGCGCCCCCGGCCCCCGACCACACCCAGTCAAAGGATCGGCAAGCGGTATCACATATGAAATACATTTCCCCTACAGCATAACTAAATGGAAATGCATTAGCACTATCTAATAACCTAAACACATTACAGCATTTTGAAAGGAAATTGATTCTGTTGGTTGATAAACGGACATTAACACCATTGCATTTGTTTAAAGTCTGCTTCTATGATACATTGCCTTTGAAATTATGATACAACCGCTTTTTATAAAACGATAATTTACAGGATTTGAACAGCTGACCACTTGTATTGGTGAATTGTAAGAAAACATGTGATATATAACCTAATATGCGATTATGTTTTAAGTGAAAGGTCTTAAGATATCGTAATAATTGGTTTTCCATTATTACAGTTTTGAGTTCAAGGTCAAATAAGCTTCAGAACTTCAAACCCCTTTGCGAGTCTTTCGCTGTTTCCCCATTCACGAAAAGGCCGAAATTTAGCAATTTGACGGTCTTCTTCGCCACTTTTCGTGATACGGCCGGGAGCGGTACTGCAGATTAGGCTCTCATAGAGTATGTACTCTTATCTTCCAAAAAGCGAGAATACCCAATGAATTAGACTTAAAATCAACGAATTTTCGACCAAACAGGTCTAGGACCCTTCACGTACATTTATGTTGACCTAAAAGGCTTTTCATATCACGCTTTGGCACAGAAAGAACCGATGTTTAAGTGCGGGGTAGAGCTCAGGTCACATCCGTCGAAGCGCCGCCTACATTCTCGTACACATCAAGTCTTGTCCGTAATTAGTAAGTTAAGGATAAATGCGGACATCTTTGGCTTCCCGTGGAGAACATGAGCCTTAGACACAACTTTCCGTCCGCTTATATGGGATAAGGGACTGTCAGGTAAGCCCGAACGTCACTCAGAAAACAGCACGATGTTTCATCCCTAACATCTGCTTGGAGACCTTATGTAATTCCATACATTTCATTTGCTAACCTGTCCTTCCGTGAACATGTAACGTAATAACAAATATCTGGACACTACTAGACTACAGAATTCTACACGAAGGACATACCTGCAAATTGTATGCAATTTATATGGACTGGTTAACTAAGAATACTATACTGTATCACTATGCCTAACAACGTTGTGTTGCATGAAATCGCGCGCCTGGTAAGAGAAGAAAAGACATTTAAAGTACAATTAATTTACCGTTCCAGACTGATACAAACATATGCAGCGTTTTCAGTGAGCCAATCTGTACAACTAGTCTATTTTGTTCAGGTACATGTATGACACGCTAGCATATGGTACATGTATGGGCTTGTGATATCATATTGTGGTCTATTTTCAAGTTATTTATTGTGACAGCGGATTAATTCGAGTGTTAAAAAGTCCAAAGAAAAACAAATATGACGAAATATATCCTTAGATTACTCATCACGGACAACACGTTGTGCTAACACGAATGTAGGCGGCGCTTCGACGGATGTGACATGAGCTCCACCCCGCACTTAAACATCGGTACTTTCTATGCCAACGCGTGTTGTGGAAACTCTTGAAAGTACTTCTACATGCACTGGAACATTTTCAGACCGGTTAGGGCTATTGTTCACTTTCGTTAAGTGTAATGCCTGGAATATTATCGCATTTTAGAAGGTGGGAGTACATACCCTATGAGAGCCTAATCTGCAGTACCGCTCCCGGCCGTATCATAAAAAGTGGCGAAGGAGACCGTCAAATTGCCATATTTTGGTCTTTTCGGGAATGGGGAAACGGCGAAAGGCTCGCAAGGGGGTTTGAGATTTTGAGGCTTATCTACCTTGAACTTGAAACTGTGACAATGTTGAACCACTTATAACAAGATCTTAACACATTTCGCTTAATATAATTGAATGTTAGTTTATATATTACACGTTTTTCTCGCAATTCACCAATAAAAGTGTATGCGTGTACATTTCCTGTAAAGTATTGTTTTCTAAAGAGCGGCCATATCATAATTTCAATCGTAATATATGAAACATGTAGATATTGATGTAATAATGTTTATATGTCTGTTTATCGATGAATAGAACCAATTTTCAAAATGCTGTAAGGTGTTTGGGTAACTAACCTGTGCAAAGGTGGGTCTACCGGAAGCTATATTGTCATAATCTATCCATTTTCTTATTTTTCCACAATTTTATTTCTTCACTTCAGCTATAGGGCTTTTTTCCACGGTTATTACTGTTTGAAGGAGGCCATGTATATATATATATGTATATATATATCAAAGAAAAAAACAGACTAGTTCATTTATTTTATTAAAATCGCACACGCACATGTCGTTTCAAAAATATTTTATTTTCATTCCTGTACAAAACATAAACACTATGGTAATTGAGCAAATAAGTACATTTAATTTAATAGATCTTTAACTCAGGTAACGTAAAACATATAAGTCACGAATAACACTGTAATAGCGAATAACAATGTTATGCTTTACGCTAACATTACATGGATGATACTATACATTTATAATAACAACGTTAACGTTGGCAATGAAAGAATTCATGTAGTTCAATGATAATGAACATTGTTACGTACAGCTTATATACAGTATACAGTAAAAGATTATACATTCTGTTGCAGTATGTTTCAGCTCTGTCAAGCACACATCTAAAACTTTGACAAAGTTACAAATGATACTGGGTTTTCAACTTAACATTACATAGATGCTATAGTTATAAGGAGATTTACTTGGCACCGAACGACTTGGTGACATTAGCTTGTTGGAGATGGGGATTGAGAGGGGAAAGCTAAAAAAATCGACCTAACAATACACAGCAATCATCTGTACAGTGTTAAACAGTCCCCATCAGAATAGTACTTGTTCCGGGTTTCCCTAACTTATATGAAGTCTATTTGCAAGTTCATGCCCGAGGGCTGATTGCAAGTGCTAGTATAAACATAGGAGATATACAAGTGACAATAAACAGTTATAAACAATATTCTACTCTAATACTAGTGTTGGCTATTTCTAAACAGGTTGGGTTTGACTATATGATACATTTATGACAGGAAGGAACGAAAAATAGGTACATTTGTGTCGGTGGACTCAATCCCTGATTATCAATCCCCGTTTACGCGTATTTTATGTGCAGAACATTACAGGGCAGATGATATATAGGAGACACTTGATGTTTGGATGACTTGCTAAGTGTCTTGAAGTTGATATTACTCATGGCCACTAATTAATGTGTCAAAAGTAAGAAATGCTTGGTTCAATGTCAGAAGCCACCGAGGTGCGTGATGTCAAGCGCTTTTGTTTCGTCAGAATGGATGATAGATAATTTTTACGAAAAATATCAGCTGTAAAGTTTATACATGTGTATTATATTAGGGAACAAACGGAACACGAGTGTCAGGAGAGAGAGCCAACCTAGAGCGCAAATTTTTTGATCTGCGACCTTCGTGGTCAATCAAAACCCGCAGCTGACCGACCTTCACGCGTATCCAACTTTCCTCCCTCCTCAGCCTCTCCCACTGCTCTTCCTCCCTCCGTACATCCTCCCCACCTGATTCTAAAGACTCGCACACATCAGTCTGGCTGCCGTCATACAGGAGGTCATCTGACCACGTGTACGTGTAAGCCTTCCCCTTCATTGTTCTCACAAAATCTCTGACCCCTTCAGCACTGAACCTGTTAAAACGCAGCCAGACTCTTTTCACATCTGTCCTAACCTTCAGCCATGCAGCTATGGTGGGGAGGGACTCGTCATTGATGGAATTGTACTGAATATCTACACGTGTCAGGCAGGGAAGTTTGATAAATGCATATATCAGTTGTCCAACATTAGACAACTTGTTATGACCCAGACCCACCTTCTTCAGCTTCTGCCATGAACCAAGACATTTAGCAAGACCAGGCACTGCCTCATTACCCATGTTATTGTGACTGAGATCTATCTCTTCCAAGTTGGGGAGGCGAGGTAAGAGGTTTCTCCAGTTAGACAACTTGTTATCACTAAGGTTTACCTTTTTCAGGTTCAGGCATGAACCAAGACTTTCAGCAAGACTAGGCACAGTCTCATCACTAATACCATTCTGACTGAGATTTATCTCCTCCAAGTTTAGGAGTGGAGGTAAGAAGTCTCCCCTGTCAGACAACTTGTTATGACTAAGGTTCACCTTCTTCAGGTTCTGACATGAACCAAGACCTTCGGCAAGACCAGGCACTGCCTCATCACTAATGGCATTCTGACTGAGATCTATCTCCTCCAAGAGTGGCAGGGAAGGCAACTCTAGGATGTTGATACATCTAAGCTTCAAAATTTTCATGTTTTTGCATGATGCAAGGCAACGCCTGGACAGTGACTTTGCATTACTTTCCTTATCCTTATTTAACCAACAGTGTTCTCCACGTACATCTAAGGTGGTGAGCGATGGGGTAAAAAGACAATATGGTGCGATCCTAGAAAAAGTGAGAATATGAGTCCCTTCCTTTTGAATGCTGAGTGTTTGCAGGGACGGACAGTGCAAAAGGTACATCTGTATGTGGTCAATTTTCAAGGCTTTGTCATTCCTTTTGAAACACAAGGTACTAACAACCCTACTAGTCTGGAATAATGGCAGATAACTTAAACAGCGTATTTGTTCGTTGTGAGTGGGGTCGTTGACGTCTTTTGATTCACTAAATGGGTACATTTTGAGTAAATCGTTATCTTCTGACTTTCTGGGTGCCTTTATTTCTGTAATCACTCTGGTCTTGGACATGAAATCTGATAGGCTTTGGAGCCCATGGAATGAAATGTTTGGGAGGGAAAGTAAATCAAGAGTTTTCTCTGGGAACAGGAACTTTACAGCTGAAGTCAGTAAATGTATTTGTTGTGATTCTACGGTTGTAGTTACGACATGTAATATATGATCGAATGTCTCAAGTGCTGCATCTGTCTGAATGAGGAAGTGCACAAACTGAAGCAGGTGGTCTCTATGGCTTTCTGATTGGCCGAGCAAATGGGCAACACAGTAACAACTGAGAGGAAGAGCAGCTGATTTCTTCACAAAATCTCTCAGCGGTTGCTCCCCCTCAGTATTTGTTGTAATCATGTGTACAACCCACTTTGCAATGAGAAATTGTCGTATGCTGTCATGTACAAACTGGAAAGAGCCAGTGTCGTCATGATCCTCAGATATGGGCTCTAACAGCCCTAAGCTAGACTGATGGAAATCATCCCATTGAAGCTGGCTTGGATGCACATGACACTGCTTGTTCTTTGATTCATTCTCATAGGCTTTTTTCCCTAACACTAGGCAGGTAGTGTCACAGGCGGACTCAAATTCTCCATCACTCACATTATTTGGGGAAGAAAACATTCTCACCCGCCACATAGCTACAAACTCAACAAAGTTTGATAATGTATGAGGAAAGTGTTTATACTGATTCCAGTATTCACACAAGTAAGAGTGGAAAAACCTATCCCTGATGACGTGTTTAACTAGTAAGTTACTTGGCCAGCTCTGCTGGATGGACCTTGTCGTGAATTCATCTGTCTTGAAGAAGTCTTCGATGCAGTCATTCCAGGCCAAGGCGTCTTCACCAGTTGGGTATAAGGTCGAGGTGAAGGTACACTGTGGCATGTTGACTTGTACATGTGTTCCTGCAAACAAAATCGCAATTGAAATGGGCGTAAATCTGTATGATATTCTGTACATTTTCGTCAGCGTCCTCTGTCATAGAATTTTCACAATACTGTTAGGAAGGATAAGAAGAAAACTCTCTTGAAAAAATATGTGGATACACCTTTGGAGATACAAACGTTTACACCATACGAGGCAAACAAAATAACGCACAGTCCACAAACTTATACAACACAACGTAATGCACAGAATATGATACAACGAAGGAGGTTAACACATTTTAGAACACAAATCAAGCAACTGGATAAAGTCAATGATGAGTGACGTTTCCTATCGCATTTACTGCGATCGTTCATGAGGATTCTGAAACACATGACTTGTTAGAGAATTTATCATATTGCTGAATCTATTTTATAATCTAACTTGAATCGATGCAAATTACATATTGTTATGTACCCAGGGTTGTTCTTCATTTGTTTGGCATTCAGTCTGGGGCATGCTATTAGGTAAATAGGATGACTGACAAGGAGACTAACCCTTTACGTTCTCTTCGTGTAGCGCCTTATCTATGGTTGCCATTCGTTGACGCAACATCTGTGCTTGCTGTAACCTTTGCTGTAGCTGCTGCTGCTGTAATTTGTGCTTGATGTTGACACAGAATGGTACAGGGCACTTCTGCTGTTGGCAGTGTTTGGCATGGTAACAACAAAGAGCGATCAACTGCTTGCAGATCGGGCAACCGCCGTTGGCCTTTCTCTTGCAGCTCTTAGTGTGCAGTACCAGGCGTTTCATCTTCTGACATCTGGGCTGGCTGCAGCTTGTATCTCGGCACTGACAGGCGTGGACTAGCGACTGGATGCACCGCTCGATGGACTGACGCCGAGCCTCGTGATAACTCAGACTGGGCTGTAACGTGTCTACATCGCTCGGCTGGAGGCCCCACTGCATTTTGTGTGAGTGCCCTTTCTTCTTGTAGCACACCACACACAAGTTATAGTTCTGCAAAAAAAGAAAGAGGCACCTCATTTTAGCTGCTGGGTGATAATCAGTTATAGAAATGCAGTGATCGTATTGGTGCAACCAATTGTTGTCCAATTAACGTCTTTTTACGCAACAACACTATAAAGTATGACGAAATCACGCATTCGGCTTTAATGGAGCTGTTAAAATATCCCAATATAGTTTCATTGGTAATTTCATTGCAACCTATTATTGTTGAATTAATATCTGATCAGTTTCCGCTATGAATCAAGACAGACTGACACATTCAGTTACAACATCCTAATATAGTAATCTATACATCGGTGACTTGATATTTGCAACCAATCATTGTGAAATTGATGTCAGATTTTACTGTGAATTAAGACAGACTATTGATATCTCGTATAGAGACAGGCCCCCAGCATATCTACCTACCTCACAAGTTGAACAAGTGTAGCGATATTCGGGCTGCATAGTTTGCTTGCAGGAGGTACAGATGCCCGTTGCCGTGCTGGACTCGGGTATCTGTCATGTGTAACAGTGCTATTATAACTCTGGTACAAATGTAAACATTCATCATGTATTAGTCACCATTGGCAAAGGGCTCTCTGATAGAAGTATTCAATATCGATAAGACGTCGAGTGATCGGTTTCACATTAGTCACCAACAAATTTCTATTGTAAACGTTGTATGAAAGAATCATACCTGATTTTTATGTGCATCCACTGGCGTACCGGCAACGGTTTCTAAAAAAATAACAATAACGATTGATTAATGCCATTACGACAAAAATGTTTGTATTTCTCGGTATGAACCTTTGAAAGATCGTAAAAGCCCTAATATAAAATTGTGTACATATTATGGATCGCATGTATCCGATAATGACATTGATATTGTACAAATATCAATCTCAGTTGTCTAATAAAAACACTACATAACACTTTATAACAGTTTGTATATCACCTTTACACGTACTTTGTACTTTGTCTGGCTGGCCAGGTTCGGCT
Organism: Branchiostoma floridae; assembly: GCF_000003815.2. Classification (NCBI taxonomy): domain Eukaryota; kingdom Metazoa; phylum Chordata; class Leptocardii; order Amphioxiformes; family Branchiostomatidae; genus Branchiostoma; species Branchiostoma floridae. The sequence goes on from NW_023365773.1 coordinate 504,474, forward strand.
TGACCATGGTCCTGGGTATGTTTCTCTGCAGAAACCTCGGCCTCTGCTGGATCTTCAACGTCCCCAGCCGCAGGTCTGCTGCCAGAGGCCTCACTGGTGTGGCAGTCTTTAAACGTGTCATCTCCCAAGAGCACATTGTCGTCTGGTAGATTTGTCTCAATACCTAGTAATGTGATAGAAGTTTGACAGACAAATCTAGGTCTATCTGCTGTCTTTATGTATTATCATTATGGCTCACAAAAGCCTCACACCCTTTTTATCTCATAAACAGTGAATTAACAAACCCTTAGCTTGTCTAACAGTCTCATTAATCATATCAATTACAGCCACTAAAAGTTCTTTTATGAATGCTTTATACTCCACATTGATGGTCCTTCATTTGGTTCCTTTAAGGAGACATCTTATATGTAATGATATCCGTGATTTCAATGGCTATCGGGGTCACATAGCTTTGATTGCTTCCTGAAGATCCTGAAGATCAAAGCTTTTACTGTAACCGCAAAAAAAAGAAGCGATACTACATACCTGTTGATATACACGTGGCAGGGAGAGACGAGGCTCCACTTCCGACATCGTCAGTATCTAATGTAAAATTCTAATGTCAGTATGCTATCAGACCAAATACGTCACAAAGCTATGCACATCTTCAATGAAATATCATCATCATCATCTGTCGACATGCTTACACGCGAAAGTGAAATATACACCTTCATTATGCAACGAAACACTCCGGATATGAAATTTCACTATGTCATTCCAGGCCAAAGCGCCTTTACCCGATGGATACTTGGAAGGGTTGGCCTTGTTGCTGTGGTCATGGGATGCAGTAAGAATCGTATATTTCAGATGAGCTGGAGAAAAGTCTCTAAAAATCGGTTGTGTACAACCACAAATGTTGTGTCTGAATGGAATCCATTGCGACTTTAGAACTTATCTAAAAATAGCAACTGCTGTGATTTAACTTGTATTATCATATAGCCAGATGGAGTTGACCAATCAGAGGCCCCCATTTCCTATGGGTTATCAGGCAGTAACCTGAAAAAGTGGGCGGTTATTAGAATAACCGCCCACTTTTTGGACCGCACCATTATAGAGGGGACAGGACGCTAATACTAGTGTTACGTATTTATCGATTATATCTATTAAACAGCGTATTGTACTTTATTTCGAACAATTTATGTTAAACTACAACACAATTAATAGATATAAATGATATTTAAACTGAAAAAGATTAAAACAGATTTACAACACCCCCGCCAAAAGTGGTCTGTTCCATTACGTCACCGCAGATCCGCATATCGGACGATTTTATTTTTGCTGGACGCCATCTTTTTTTTGCATTCGAACCGCAAGTTTGTGAGCTTTTTGTTGGTATTTTCGTCGTTTCTGTCGGCTATGGACGGCGAGGTACCGCAGTTCTACGTGGAAGAGGTATCTGAGAGAGATCTTGAAGCGTTGTTGAGGCCCTGGGAGGCCGAAACAAAACCTGAACAGCAGCCAGAACCTGAAGGCGCAGCGGAGAACACCACTGCCCGCTTCGCGACTTTAGATGGAGAACAACTGGACGAGATAGAAGGGGGAAGGGTGGAGAAAACCACCGAGAAGTCTACTAGGTAGGGCGTCAAGATTTTCAAAGGTGAGTATCTTTTTTCCGACGTAAAAAAATAAGCAAAAATAGAAATACATACTTATAAATGCTTTACATTTATTTGTTCAGTGAATGAGAGCCATGTGGGGAGGGGGGTCGGAGTAACGTTTGAAAATAATTATACATGTATCTTGATGATAGATAGAGAACTAGCATTATTATTAACAGCCTGATAGTGGATTTGGGGGCGAAAAAAATTAAGAAAACTGTTTTTTTTTTCAATTTTAGCATGGCTGCAGGCAAGAGACAAAAACACTGAATTTGAGGAGCTGCCGGAAACAGAGTTGTCACAACTACTAAGGCAGTTCTACGCTGAAGTACGAAAAGACGACGGTACACCTTATTCAAAGGTTCAATAACTGTGGACAGGTACATTTCAATGGACCAGTCAGCTTTAACTTCAAGTAACTCATGTAGCAGGGCAGAGTTTGGGGGGAGGGGGGCTGGTCACCATATACTTGCTGTATATGAATGTGTTTAGGTAACAATAAACAGAGCAGATTAGAAATTTCTAGTTTGTATTGCAAATAAGCCACATGTTGATGCTGTTATTCTATCTCTCAAACGGATGATGAGAAATTTCTAGTTTGTATTGCAAATAAGCCACATCGTGATGATATTCTATCTCACAAACGACGATGAGAAATTTCTAGTTTGTATTGCAAA
>NW_023365773.1:506887-537368 GCF_000003815.2 Branchiostoma floridae
ATTATCTCACCATATACACCTCGGGGCGGGGCATTAACCCTTAACTAACCTTAGATCTGCAGAGTGATTAATAGGTTTGTTATATTCACCAGAATTCGAAGATCTGCTGCTGTCATCTTCCTCAGACATGGGCTCTCCCTCCATGTTGCCATGACTACCATCTGATGCCAACGCTGACGTTTGGCTATCGTGTGATGATCTGTCATTGGAACTGTCCTCACCTGGGATCAAGACCAAAATATGCAGTCGATATTACTACCATCTGATTCCAGTGTGGGTTCCACATAGTATTACACATTGTCATATTTTACCACTTCACATTAGGCATATATTGTATCAAACTCCAAACCTTGCAATGCATATTTTAAAGTTGTATTGTTAACCACTGCGCTAAAACACTTACCATCAGCCCTGCCTGTATCTATATCGCCATCTGGCTTCCCTTTTGCGGCCTCCAAATCTGCTTCTGTCAAAAACAGCTGACCAGAATCTGCTGCGTCTACATATAAAGAACAAAGCGTCAGGTGTGGTGAAATAAAAACCTTGGAAAGAAAAAAGACATTGGCCAATCATCTAGTTCTACTACAAAACATACCGGACTGGTCATTTTAACAAGAGAAGGACTGTTAATTACAATTACCTGCGACTTCGTGTATCCCAGCATCCCTCAGGGCCTGCACCAGCTGTTCCAGCGTGACGTCAGCAAGGTTCCTCTCCATCCAATCACAGATCAGCTGGTGCGGACGGAGGGAGGGGGGCAGTCTGACTGTCAGGTCCCGGATGTAGTCAGTGTTGAAGCCGAGAGATGAAGCCAGCCTCTCCCACATGGAACTCAGATGGTCAGCAATGGCGGCAAACTGTCTGTCTAGTTCTGTAAATCATGCATAACAGGTGTATATATGACCATTGTTCACAGGCTGGGAATGCTTAGATAACTGATATCAATTTTGAAAAATATAATAACATTATAGTTTATCATTATTTTGGGTGCATTTTAATTATAACTACTGCGTTTATTACTTTGTTTCGAATATATCGTCTATATACTATACAAACAGCTACTATCGATGAAACTGTCCTAATATACCATTTTTGTTCGATTCAAATTAGACATGACTATATACCTGATTCCTCCTTCACTTCCAGTCCATCAGTGTCCGTTTCTGTATCATAGAATAGAGAAGTTAAAATAGCTAAGTTTAATATCAAATATAAGTTGTCAAATATACAAATTACAAATGCAGGAATGTCATCAGACAAGACAAACTAGTATTATGTCAAAATGTCAATGTTCTGAAGCACATTTTATAGCTGCAAAGCTCATCCTGAGATCATCAAAATGATTTCTATACACTGATTACCTGATTTTGCTGTTCCCATCATGCAGCAGGACGCCACCTGTTCAGCTGGCTCCTGCTTCACCTGGATGACGTCATCACCACCCGACACCTGCCGCCCACCTGTGCCATCACCATGGTAACCAGAAGGCGTGTCGTCACCATGGTTACTACTGCCTGGTGCAGGAGGACCCTGTCCTGAATGTTCCCGAGATGGACCAGGATGTGGGGCACCTCTGTCTGTTGTGCCACTCGGGTCTGGGGAGAGTCAAAGGAGTCGTGTCATTGCACATGATTTCAAGCATTTTTACGTATCCAATAATCTTATATAACCATACATATGTAACGAGTATTTGTTCACTCTGCTTTTTGTGTAGAAGGTAAGGAATATCAGAAAGCTCCACATATTATTGCAGAAAAAACGCATTAAGTGCTTTTTTTTATATTTCTCCTTTTTAAAGTTTAAAATTGCTACAGTTACTGTCTACTCAATTCTAAAATCAAACAGGGTCCATTGTCCTTTTTGAAAATCCTTTAAAGTTATACAAATGATATCATATTAAAAGATGACATTGGAAGATTATCTACGACATACCCTGGTCTGAGAAGTCTCCGTCCTCTGTAGCAGAGTCCAAGACTCGGACATGTATGTACAAGTCTGCTCCTCCCTCTGCTGCCCTAATGTCGTCTGTGATCAGTTCCCGGGTCAGGGTGTCGGATAGGCTCCCGTCCCTACAGCCTTGCCAAAATGTGTTGTAGCAGCCGACATCGGGGAAGTCAAGATGGCAGAGGACACACCCCAGCTCTGCTTTTCTAAGAGCAGCCTCAAATCTTTCAAAGCAGTCCACCAATTTATGCAATGTAGATCTGTCATCTTTATCAAAGAGGTTACTTTTCCAGATTTCAGAGCCAACTTCAGCAACTTTGTCATCAACACGGTTCCTAATTTCCAATTTTACCTGATCTGACAATTTGGCCCTTTTTTTCTCCTCAGTTTTGATAACAATAGCGGTGAACGACTCCAAGTCTTGAACAGTTTTAGCAAATTCGTCCAAATTTATGTAAGCCTTATCATCAAAGGCTTCTTCACACATTTTAACAATGGAATGATAAATACTGTCTTTATCTTCAGTGTTATTTTCCATCTTTGTATTTACCGCTTTTGGGGGAGGCTTTCTCAAGCTAGTGGACTCTGTGGGGAAACATAAAGAATGCCTGTTAAACAAATGTTTAATTTTAAACCGTCTATGCCAAATACTTTTTAGATCTTCTAAAATGCAATGAACTTTGACCTACATTAGTGATGGTCACATTCATTCAAAAAACTAACTATACTAGTAAATTTTCAACCTTTATCTAAGTACATGTAACTACACAGGCCTGGTCGGAATGCCGCTTGCTTTTAATTGGGGGTTACATTTGCCTTATTACATAAAGTGACATGTCCCCAATACATTTCAATAAATTACACCAAACCAAACCAAATACCTGGATGTTTGATACACATATATTTCATGAGTGAACTGAACTGAGTGGCGTACTGCTACCTTGGAAAGACCTGGCGTTTTCGTCCGAGTCAGACTTCATTCTTTTCCCCAATACTGTGTTTTTAGCTTGAACTAAAGGACTATTCTTCTTTTTTCTTTTCCTGTGTCTTTCTTGCTTGATGCTTGCTTGTTGTGGTACAGGAACTGCTGCAGAATATAAATGATACCAGTGAATAACATAGTAACATAACAGGTTCCAAAAGTCCTGTGCACCGTTGTGGATTACGTCATAGGCAATTGCTTAGGGACATATCGATATGCTTCCACCCCATACACCAAAATGAAGGGCACAACAATGCAGTAGATGATTTAACGTTACAATGATCAGATAAAAGAAAGAATTGTTTTCCAATATTTTCAACTACCGCACCTTTGTTAGGCTCGGGTTCTTCCCCACTTGTTGAACTCGATGATTCATGGTGTTGACTTGACCATGACGATGTCGAGTTTGTCTCACAGCCATTGCCATCCCACCCATTCAGATATGGTGTTCCGTCACCGCTTACTCCTCTTCCCTGCACCATTGTGCCATTTGATTCTGTGGAGAGAAAAAAATAAGACAATCGTTGGGGGCATTTATCCTTTCCTAAAATTTCCCATATTGTCTTTAACATGTTTGATGTCATAGTTACTGTCTAATCATACCGATACACCCCACAACTTACAGAATTGTTCAAAGTATGTATTTATACATATTGAGCATGAAAAGCTTATTACTTACCAGCACATGGTACATGGTTAGACTGTTTTGATTCCTGTTTTAAATGAACCGAACAGCCGCATGGATCTTGGGTCTTCCTCTTCTTATGAGGGTGCCCTGGTACAAGATAGGGAGCATCATTTAAAAAAACAACACAAGGACACTTTTTAATTGAGATATCATATGACATGAAATGGTTGCACATGCGTCCAGTTGCATTGGTTTGGAAATCTTTCTAAATATGCTTAATTTTTAACAACAGTGATAGATATATTATGTTATGTCTTTCAATAATTCCTACAAAGAGTATGGTGGGAAAAGCGAGCAAAATACCTTTCAATTGAAGGTTGTGTTTCGGAATGCATGCAGGCTCCTCTGTGCTGAGCCCATTGGTAGTGACGCCTTGACCTTTGTATCTGTCAAGCTCGTCTGATGGTAGAAATAGCAAAATTGGGTTCACTCTCATTTCCCTTCTGACTTCAGAAAGTAGCAAATACAAGTGATGCTGAACAATTACATTCGTAGCCATTTGGATAAATAAGCACGAGGTTAGTGTACAAAGGTACTAGTTAACTTATTGATGTCTTGACTTGTCATCAACGCTTAAAAACAGCGGTAGAAGTTTGAGACTTCTACATCTCACTTTGCCCACCTGCAGTGTGCTGAAACCCTCCCCTCCTGAGAGCTTGTGCCAGCTTGACCCTACAGGCCTTCCTGAAGCGCCTGTCCCTCCACAGCTCCAGGGCCTGGAACGCCTGGTGCTCGGGGCTGCTGGGATGTTGGAGTTGGATGTTCACCACGTCTTGCGCTGTCAGGCCCAGCTGCTCTACTGCAAACTTTAACCAGGAAGGTGCGATTTCTCTGGCAACCAGCTGTAGGCAACTGTTGTCCAACCCCTGTCCTGGACCTAAACAGAAATATATCAAATCGATCAGCACTCTATATGATTGAACAATTTGCAGCTTACATGACAAACCCTTTCATTTAAACAGTTGAACAGTATTTATTGAAATGACAATAGAGTCTATCAATGAAACAAGAGACTAACGACAGACTTACCAACATGAGGATCATTTCCCATCGAAGTTGACTCTTCTGATGAATCTTCTCTGTTGGGATGCTCTCTTTTCCTTTTTCTCTTTCTTTTCTTCCTGTTTTTCGTGCCTAAGACAAGAGACGAGCCAACGACTAATAAGTAATCATAATACTCTTACTTCTTTATTTACTTACTTTTACCTGTCGTTAAGGTTTCAAGGTTGGTTAGATTGGCATTTTGACTTTCCAATGTTTTCTCATTAATGAATTAAGAAAAAAATGGAACTGCAACGAATATTGATAGATGGGCATGAAAGAATTGTAAAGAATTCAAGTAATAGATTAACGGCTAATCACATTACGTTTGTGAAGATTAGTCATCCAGGATAATATGATACAAGTACACAAATGTTAAGAAGTATTCTTTATTTGTTCGGTAAGATTTGTATACTTTTATTTTTAATTTACTGTTGAAAAATAGCGGACGCTGTTTGAAACGTCTGATTAAAATCTGGTATATCCAGTAGTATCGACTGATTCAACTATGGTTAATCACATTATTCCATTTGGCTACACATATGAGAATAAATAAATAAACACACCTTCTAAGCTCTCTGCTATCCACCGTTCTTCAATACCAATGAGAGCCTCCTTCAGAGCCTGTAGAGTAGCGTCACTTCCCTTCCTGTTCCTCCACCTGTGTAGCATCTCCCTGCACCTGCGGTCTTGGTCAAGCTTCAATGTCTCAATTACATTTATTTCGTTCCTATTGAACCCCAGTTTCCGGGCCAGGTCATCCCACTTGTGACTGACTTCGGCGATGACTTTGTCGAAACATTGCTGCACGTCGACTTGAATGTAAAACGGATTAAGTCTCTCATAAATCGATAGCTGAATACGTATATGACATCAAGGTTTGACATCTAGGTATACAACATCTGCATAAAGATTGGATGAGTGAATATTCATAATTGCAGGGTAACATTGTCATGAAAAAATGTCATGTTCATATAAATTCGGGTAATAATTGTTGTTATGGAAAAATCACGTTTTGTTCATGTCTGCATTGGCAAGTAAAGGTGTTTGCACACGTTTTGCAACCCCATCAATGTTACAAGAAAAATCAATAAAGATCAGTGAATCAAAAATTTACCAGCAGCACTGCGCATGCCCTGCCCTTCCTCCGCCATGGTGACCTTGCTGGTCCCACGGTGTCAAGGTTCAATGGACAAAACTTTCTGAAACATGAAATATTTTCATTATAAGCACATGTCATAACCTACTTTATCATTTGGGTATCAGTATAAGCATTATGTAACGAGACTAAGTTTTAAAGTTAAATACACTCTTCGTAAGGCTTAATTGAATTTAAAAAATCATGTATCAAACGCCAATGACACAAAGACATGCTAGCATGCTTTATACACTACCAAATAAACTTTTGACCCTCCGACGGGCTTAAAGGGATACATGTGCCAAATAGTTTATCTTGTTTGCAAACAGGAATCCGGAGACCACAAAGGTCGATGTACAGCAAACAATTAATGGCGACATCAACAAACAAAACAAAAGCAACGGCCTTATCATTGAAGGTATGGCAGAATAAAGCCTGTTATAACTTTTTAGCATTGAAAATAATTACTTCTTCTTCAAAATACAGATATTTCCTCACCATACGTTAGCTATAAATTGACAGATGGACTGAGCGATTGTGCAGTTATTACAGTCAGTTCTAAATGATCTGATCCGTCACCTTTAACCACCCCCAACTGCATGCCAGACGATCGATAATTCAAGTGAATTATTATGCAAACATAGATACCCCTTCCCAATATTACATCAACATTCAAATACAATCCTTCAAGCCAAGCCCAAGCAAGTATAACATTACTACATCACCCATGATTAGCAACTTGCAAAGAAACAATCCTTACGGTAAAGTAAAAACATGGGACTGACGTCATTTAGAACTACCCGGATCATACAGGGAATTGCAGAATGAATCTTTTCTTACTATGACACACTCCGATTTTTTTTCACGATGAATTCATTAATTTTCAATCCGCATGCTGCACATTAAGTTTTACCAGTTCTAAATAGTTTATACCCTAGTAACGCCAGGAGCTGCATCGATATTCTTAAGGCTTCAGGTGAACCCTTACGCAAACAACTTGGATTGAGGGCAGCGGCGTTCGCATGGGACTACAGCCCCCCCTCTTGTTCAAATAATTTGTGTTTGCATAAAAAGTTGCTGCTGTGATTGTAAACCTGCACAATCCAGCATCCTCGGCTGCAAAACTGCTTTTTATTTCGTGCCAGTCTTCCATAAACCAGTCTACCAAAAACAAACCTGCAAACAGATCCCAGGATAGATATTACATTCTTGCATTTCACACAGTCCTCGACTAGTCGGCTTTAATGACAGAGCTCAATTCATCATATCGATACAGCCACGGCATTACATTTTATGAAGAAGGTGTCATTTAGAAATGCCCGGATGTGGAGACCTGTAGACAGGAGCTTTCCTCACTATCCTTTGAGATTGCGATTAAGTTTTTTCTTCAATTTACAGCGATAAAGTGACCGGTTTACTGATTAGTCGATTACAAATGCACTTTTGGCTAGTTCTAAATAACCTAATCTAATCTAATGTAATCTATTCCATAACGTTTGATCACCCATAGCTGCATGCCAAACTATTGACAATTCAAGCGAATTGTGCAAACAAAAATACGCGTCCCTCCCAACATTCAATTGTAACCCTGCAAGCAGAGTTTGAACAAATATTACATTGCTGCAACTATCATAATCATTAACTCCATAGGCACAATCCTAAAATCTACAGGTAACTGATAGTGGTGCCGTGAAAATGAATTTTTACATGATTTAATGACGTCCTTTAGAAATACAGAGATGTAGAGAATTGCAGAATTTTCTTTTTGGAAATACGTTTACGAAATACCAACTTCTAACGATGGATTCTCTAATTGTTTGATCTGATTGTACACACAGTTTTGTCAGTTCTAAATAATCTAATCCATAACCTCTGACCACCAAAAGCTGCATAACTACTTCAAGTGAGTACACCCATAAACCCCCCCCCCTCCCTTCATGTTCAAAACAATCCTGCATGTAGAGGACGTGCCGAGCAAATATTACATTTCTGAAACTCCCACAATCCTGGACTCCACAAGGTAAACTAATGATAACGGCACAGTCTACATGTTATGGAGATGACGTCATTCAAATGCCCGGATGTGGGGAATCCCCTTCTTACAGGTAAGCGGTGCGAAACTTTCCCAGAACATTATGCCATATGCCACCTTGCCACAATGTCTACTTTTTTCCCAATCCAAGCTGAATTAAAAAAGACAAATTCTGTACAAAATGTGCCATCGACAGATGAAAAAATATTTCTTTTATGTTCACAGCCCTGTTATGACTGTCTTCATACAAGGGAGCTTACAGGGGAGCTTTTTTCTCTGTATCAATCAAGAAGTTTCTTATCGTAAGTAAAGCAAAGATACTTACCTATTCATATCTCCCCATTACAAAGATCTAAAACTATAGGCTTTAAGTATTGAAATTCTTCTCGTAAGCTGACTACATGCTAATTACACCAATGCATTTTGCCACAAGTTAATGGAGTAGACTGCAAGATCTACGCATATACATGTTATCGATAAGTCAAGTCGCTATAAAATACAATGTGGATCCCTATCCATAACTGTTACTGTACACAAACGCTTAATATGTTATCATTATGAAATTTCGCCCCCCTCCCCACCCTTCACGACAGGTGTAGTTAAAATGCTTCAATCTCCCTTACAAAGTAGAGATGTTTGTAGACCAGGGATATCTTATGATCTAAATAAACTATTACAGTCATCATTTGCCCAGAAAGACCTGATTTATATGGAAGAAAAGACGACTTACCTGAAGGAAACTTTTATTTCCTGTTGGAACGCAGGCTGGCTAGGCGGGTACTAAGGTCAACATCAAGTAAAAAAAACGCAGTTCTTAAAGTCTCATGGCCACAACATTACTACATATGCACCAACTGATGCCTGCAAACTTAAGTAGACTTACTAAACAGGGATTTTGTACATTGAAGTCCGTTTATCTGTAACAAAAGACGCGAAGAAACGGCGTAAAGGCAAAAGTCTGTGTTAGAATGGCGTCATTGGAAATCACCCCGACTAGGACTTTGGTCAGTCACCTGCCTCAAGTAAACATTAGAAAGTGCCGCCCTCCCACTCACTCACGTACGACACACAGGCCACACGAACTATAAATAAATCGTAGAGTGGTGTTGCCCCTGAAAAGATTTGAACATTGAACATAGCCAGAGGTAGTGTTACTCAGGTAGGAGGGCAGGGCACCTTACAAATACATACTGGTTAAAGACAGCATTATATTAAGTCGTACGTTGTTTAACAGTAGACAATTTAGCAAATCAATATGAGAATAATTACTAGAGTTCAACGAACCCATCTCTTCGCCAAATAATCATGCCTTTATTTAAGACTTTAAGGTCTTATTCATGTATTACTAAATAGCAAATGACTGCATGAACTGTGTTCCTCACAAACACACAAACATTACCAAAACCAGACTGTGACCTGACAGATGACCTGGTAGCATCCCTGGTCAATCAGAATTTCATGCTTGTCAATTTAGACTTTCTCCCCAGTGTAAGGGCGTCCTCCAGCAAACCATCTGTATAACAGCTGTGTCCATAGATATAGGTCAAAATGAGATATATAGAGCACAGTTTATTTCTGTTAATAAGTTTTGCTGCAGTACCTTAGGAAGCCGCTAGGGGGCCCACTATCATAATTTATCTTCGTTTTCCTGACCCCTACCCACCTACCAAATATCATCAGGATTTTTTCAAGGCTTCTCGAGTTATGCATTCCACAAACAAAAGGACGCACACACTCGGCCCGCTACCGTCCTAACGAAAAATGCTACGTCAACTATTTTCAAACACAACCTTCCTTTCCGCAGCCGCTACTTAAATACTAAATATCATGAAAATCCATACACAGCTTCTTGAGTTATATGCTGTTGGCATGGATTTATGAACTTTCCTCATTAATTATGCAAATTAGCTACTGATTTGCATAATTGGTATTACATTGTATAAGTCATCACTCATTCTATCTACATACCGAAAATCCTGATGATCTGTTTACACGTTCTCAAGTTATCCTCGTCCAAAGTTTGAACGGAAATCGGTGCCTGCAGTTCCCCAAAAAGCCGCTAGGGGGTCCAAACTCACAGCACTTACTTTCTGTTTCAAGGGCTATCTACCACTCAAAAATCATGACCACAGCATGTCCAGAACACGAAGTGCCAAAATTAAAAGTTTTGCTGCAGTACCTTAGGCAGCCACTAGGGTGCCAATTATCGAACTTGACCTTTGTTTTCCTAACCCCAATCTTCCTAACAAATATAATCAGGATCCATTCAAGGGTTCTCGAGTTATCTTGCATACAGACAAACGCACTTACATACAAATCCCGCTACAGCACCATAGGTAAGAGCCAGGTAAACCATTTTCGCACTTGACCTTCCTCTCCAAAACCGCTACACACCTACCAAGTTTCGTGAAAATCGCCCAGCTAGATTTTGACTTATGCTGCCAAAAACAAACCGCAAAAAACATACCAAGCTCGCTGCAGTACCGTAGGAGAACGCCAGGTAAACCGTTGTCAAACTTGGCATTCCTTTCGACAACTGCTACACACCTACCAAAAATCACAAAGTTCCATCCACAATTTCTCGAGTTATATGCTGTTGACCTACATACAGACCCAAGTCAGCAATCTCATACTCTTCTTGGCGAAGAGAATGAAACTCAAATCCATGCGATTTCGAATTCAGCCAGCAGCCAGACGGTCTCAAATTTTACCGATGAATCCTAACAATATCTTTTTTCATAAAGGTCCCCAAAACCATCGAGGGTGAACTCTTATGAAATCTATCCTGTGTTAGCCACATGGTACCTAAAGCTTTTCAACGATTGATAAGGAACGTGTTCAGAAGCACACGATGCATGGTAGTATGGCCGATATTACTTATATTCCGGTGTTTCAAATATTATGTTTTTTTAAATCTATTTTCTCTAAGATAAGGACAATGCACTCAAGGGACTAATTTATTTCAACATTGGTTTTATGGTAAGAATCGTTGTCAGGGCACAAGATGCGTTGGTGCCTGATATGTTATGATATGTTTCAAATATTATGTTTGTTTTTAATTATTTGCCCCAAGATAAGGACAATATGGCAAGGCACTCAAGTGAAAAACTTTGAAATCCAGTGTACCGCTTCGCAGACTTGAAACAGAAAGTACCCCGTCACAATCATTCACCGATGTGACCTTGCGAAGTACTATGGTAAAATATTTCTATGGTACCGCTACATCAAAAAATAGTTTACACAAGACATCACATATGAAATACATTTTCCCAACAGAATAACTACATATAAATGCATTACCTAACAGTCATATCGAACTGAATACACCATGATGATGTGGCTACCGTATCATCTAGCCTCTACCAGGCTCCGTATCATCCACCGTTGCACTGTTTAGTAACCTAAACACCTTACAGCATTTTGAAAGGAAATTGATTCTGTTGGTTGATAAACGGACATAAACACCATTGCAGTTGTTTAGATTCTGCTTCTATGATACATTACCTTTGAAATTATGATACAACCGCTTTTTATAAAACGATAATTGTGGACCGATTTCAGTGTTAAAAAGTACAAAGAAAAGCAAATATGACTAAATGTATCCTTAAAGTACTCAGAACAGACAAGACTTGATGCAAACACGAATGTAGGCGGCGCTTCGAAGGATGTGAGGAGAGCTCCACCCCCGCACTTATACATCGGTCCTTTCTGTACCAACGCGCGTTGTGAAAACTCTTACAAGTAATTCTACATGCACGGGAAGATTTTCAGACCGGTTTGTGCGATTGTTCACTTTCTTTAAGTGTAATGCCTGGAATATTCTCGCGTTTTAGAAGGTAAGAGTACATACCCTATGAGAGCCTAATCTGCAGTACCGTTCCCGGCCGTATCATGAAAAGTGGCGAAGGAGACCGTCAAATTGCCAAATTTTTGTCTTTTCGGGAATGGGGAAATGGCGAAAGACTCGCAAAGGGGTTTGAAGTTTTGAGGCTTATTTACCTTGAACTTGAAACTTTGACAATTTTGAACCACTTATAACAATATCTTAACACATTTCGCTGAAAACATAACTGGATGTTTGTTAATATATTATACGTTTGTCTCGCAATTCACCAATAAAAGTGTATGCGTGTACATTTCCTGTAGATTGTCGTTTTCGAAATAGTGGCCATATCATGATTTCAATCGTAATATATGAAATATGTATATGTTAACGTAATAATGTTTATATGTCTGTTTATCGATGAATATAATCAATTCCCTTTCAAAATGCTGTAAGGTGTTTGGGGTAACTAACCTGTGCAAAGGTGGGTGTAATGGTAACTATATTGTCATAATTTATTCATTTTTGGATTTTTCCGAAATTTCATTTTCTCACTTCAGCTATATGATACCAATGAAAAAGCCAGACTAGTCCATTAATAAAATCGCACACGCACATGTCGTTACAAAAATATTTATTTTCATTCCTGTACAAAACATACACACTATGGTAATTAAGCGAATATGTACATTTAATCTAATAGATCTTTAACTACATGTACAATGTAACATAAAATATGTACAGTATATATACAACACAAGAGATAGATCTAAAAGAACTGTCTCTTATAGAATGTATGTATCTTTGACAGAATCACAATTTGATAAGTTCCTTTCGAAGTCACGAAGAACGCTCTTATCGCGAATAACAAAGTTATGCTTTACGTTAACATCACACGGATTATACTATACATTTATAATAACAACGGTGGTAATGAAGGAATGTATGCAATTCAATGATCTTGAACTAAACATTGTTATGTGCATTTTATATACAGTAATAGATACAAATAAACATACATTCTGTTACAGTATGATTCAGCTCTGACAAATTACAAATCTAGAACTCTGACAAAGTTACAAATGTTGCTGTGTTTTCTACTTAACATGGATGGCATTAACATCCGTGTCCAAAGCAAATTGAAGATGAATTTCGCTTTGTCATGATGTGCAGTAGGTACAATGTTTCACGTAATGAGTTATTCACATTCCTCGAATTAAATACAACAGATTTTAAGAGACTCAATGCTACAGGCAGATTTGATTATATATTCAGATGTAACAACTCCCACAATGCTAAAATAGGTAAATATATAAAAGACTGCTTTGTCATAAGAAAAAATGCCGAAATTCATAATTAGCCCCACTCAATTGTAATACAATATTTAGGCTAGCTCTTATTGTTCTAGAAATTAGGATATCAATTTCATTCTATATTCATAATCTGCATATATACTATGTTTGATACTTGTTTTAGTAATTAGGATGATAAGTGTGCTTCTTCTTTTTTTCTTGCCTGTGATACATTGTACGGTGTACGATCGTTGCGCAATAAAGTTCTTCTTCTTCTATCTACAAAGAGATTTACAAGGAACTTGTCACCAGTAGACTTAGCGCAAAGATAAGCTTGTTGGAGATGGGGACTGAGTTGGAAAAAGCTAAATGAATTGGGCATAACAATACACGGCAATTATCTACAGTGTCAAACCCCTTCAGAAG
Source organism: Branchiostoma floridae (assembly GCF_000003815.2). NCBI lineage: Eukaryota > Metazoa > Chordata > Leptocardii > Amphioxiformes > Branchiostomatidae > Branchiostoma > Branchiostoma floridae. The sequence continues at coordinate 520,254 of NW_023365773.1, forward strand.
AGTACTTGTTCCGGGTTTCCCTACGTAATGTGATATATTTATGAAGAGGAAGGAATGCAACGAAAAATATGTACATTTGTCTCCCTTTATTTGGGGAAATATAGGTGTACTCAATCCCTGATTATCAATCACCGTTCACGCGTCTTTTATGTGCAGATGATGTATAGGAGACGCTTGATGTTTGGATGACTTCCAGACTATTTGTGTCTTGAAGTTGATATTACTCAAGGTCATTCAGTGTCAAAAGTAAGGAATGCTTTAACTTGGTTCCATGTCAGGAGCCACCAAGGTGCGTGATGCCTACCGTTATTGGTCAGTAGTGAAGATAACTTTTATGATGGATGTCAGCTGTATTGTTTATATCATTATGGGGAACACACGGAACACGAGCTGTCAGGAGAGAGAGACAACCTAAAGTTGCATCAGCTGCGGATTGTTTGATCGTCGACCTTTGTGATCAAAACCCGCAGCTGTCCGACCTGTACGCGTATTAAACCTGTGTCCCTTCTCAACTCCCGCCACTGCTGTTCCTCCCTCCGTACATCCTCCCCACCTGATTCCACAGCCACGCCCACATCAGCCTGGCTGCCGTCATACAGGAGTGTGTAACCACTGTAAGCCTTTCCCTTCATGGTTCTCACAAAATCTCTGACCCCTTCAGCACTGAACCTGTTACCATCCTGGTCGACTCTCTTTACATCTGTCCTAACCTTCAGCCATGCAGCTATGGTGGGGAGGGACTCGTCACGGATGGAATTGTGTTCAATATCTACACGTGTCAGGAAGGGAAGGTTGATGAAGGCAGCTGTCAGTTCTCCAACATCAGACAATTTGTTATATTTAAGGTCCACCTTCTTCAGGTTCTGACATGCGCCAAGACCTTCAGCAAGACCAGGTACTGCCTCATCACTAATGGCATTGTAACTGAGATCTATCTCCTCCAAGTTGGGGAGGGGAGGTAAGAAGTCTCCCCTGTCAGAAAACTTGTTATGGCTAAGGTTCACCTTCTTCAGTTTCTGACATGAACCTAGACATTCAGCAAGACCCGACACTGCCTCATCACTAATGGCATTGTGGCTGAGATCTATCTCCTCCAATAGAGACAGGTTTTTAAGCATCTGAGTTAAGAGTCTTATCATGTTGTCCGATGACCAGTCCTGCAGCTTCAGCTTCAGCTTCTTTAACCGATGTCCATGCAGCTGGTTGATGTGTTCAGCCTCCTCCTCCCCCTGACAGCTGACACAAAGCGCTAACTCCTGCAGGTTGGGCAGCTGTGGGAGGAACTGCAGTAGAAGGTGAACTGCACTAACGGGTAGTGGAGGAACTTTCCGCCCAAAGAACTCTCCGGAATTGAGTTCAAGTTTTGTTATCTGGCTGGCATCTGTTCTGCGTGTGAGGAGAGACCGAAGATCGGATGATATGCTGAAATTGTTTTCAATCTTCACCAGCAGCTGTTGCAATTGTTCTAACAACAAAAGCAGTACTCCTTTATTGGAGACGTCATTATCGCAGAGATTGACAGTCCTCAAGTTCGGACATGAAATAAAGTATTTAGCAAGACCAGGCATTGCCTTATCACTAATGGCATTGTGACTGAGATCTATCTCCTCCAAGTTGGGGAGGGCAGGTAAGAAGTCTCCCCTATCAGATAACTTGTTATGACTAAGGTCCACATTTTTCAGCTTCTGACATGAAACAAGACCTTCAGAAAGACTAGTCACTGCCTCATCAGTTAAGTCACTGTGACTGAGATCTATCTTCTCCAAGCTCTGGCAAGCATTCTTTCTGTTTAAGAGTAGAGACAAGAGATCGTCACTGATGTTGTTCCCAGTAGTATCCACTTGCATACGTTTGCATCGATCCTGTAGTAGCAAGAACAACGCTCCCTTGGAGATCTTGTTATACTCGAGATGGACATGCTTCAGATTCTGACATGACCGAAGTCCTTTTGCAAGTCTAGGCACTGCCTTATTACTAATGGCATTGTGACTTAGATCTATTTTCTCCAAGTTGGGGAGGGATGGTAAGAAGTCTCCCCTGTCTGACAGCTGGTTATGACTAAAGTTCACCTTCTTCAGATTCTGACATGAGCTAAGGCCTTCAGAAAGACCAGGCACTGCCTCGTCACTAATGACATTGTGACTGAGATCTATCTCCTCCAAGTTTTGGAAAGTCTGTAATTGCCCGAAAAGAGGTTTGATATCCTGACATGTCAACTCACAGTTGGTACAACACAATATTTCAAGCGGAGGAGACTTCCCAGCCTCTGTGCTCTTAGCGGGTAGATATGCCAGACCTTGAAATAACATTGACCAAGCGAAGATGCTGGTGTTAGGTAGGAAATCCAATTTTAATTCAACTAGGGATTGCAGACTTTGGAAATACGTCACAATGTTTTCAGCTGTGATGTCTGGTATTCCATTGACTCTTCCCATCGATCCTGTGGGACACCTACCTCGAACAGTTAACCGTTTGATGTCGAAAGGGCGGAAGGATAGAATTCCCGGCCAGGTATCACAGGGGGTTTTACACTGTAAGGTAAATGTTGCATAAACCACCGACAACACACACTTATCAGTACACCAGCATTCAGTAAATTCCACATTTTCAAGCTTGTGAAGGCAACTCAAAATGTTCATGGCCTTTCCAACTTCCTCCCTGCTCATGTCTCTAACTGCAATGACAACGGTCGTGATGTTTGGAGTAAACAACAGTGATTTAGACAGGTTACCGAGGGCACCCTCAAAGAATGTTCCTAACCTGACAGTCATCTTTTGTAAGGAGGAAGCGTGCTGCAAATACCGGTGAATGGTTTCAACATCAATTTCTTTGTCATTTTGGGCAAATTTGCATTCTTTAATGAAACTATCCTTGTCTGTAGAAATATCTGGCATACATTCAAAGAGAGGCAGATAACTGAGTAATTTGACTTGATTGACATGGTCAACGTTTGATACGGGTTTTCGTCTAAAAGGATACTGTTCAAGTACGTCTCGGATACTTCTGTTTTCTGGAAGCCTTATTGTTTGAATAAATGTTGTAGTTCTGATGAGTTGTGTCAAGCAGTGGAGGCCATGATGGGAGATTTCAGGGAGAGCAGACAAGTCTAGAGTTTGGTCAGGAAATAGATTCTCCATGAAAGATGACAAAGCTTCTAGTTGGTTAGATTCTGCTGTAGTTTTCACTACCAAGAGTCGGTAATTAAAGTCGTCAGATCCCCCCACCTGTTGCATGATTAATGTTACAAACTGTGACAGGTATGTTGGAGGAGAGTCTGCCATGCCCAGGAGGTGAGCAAGGCTGTAACAGGTGATGGGCAGGTGGGCTGACTTCTCAGCACAAACTCTCAGGAGTTCTGTACAGTCAGTCTGGGTTCTGACTGTGTGTGCTACCCACACTGCCATGAGGTATTGCCGTATGCTGTCATGTACAAACTGGAAGGCATCCTCTGCTTCACTAGAATCAACTGGTTTTAACCAACCCAGGTCTAACTGTTGACTGTCACTCCCTTCTAATTGGCTTTTGTAAACATACACTGAATTGTGCTTTTTGTGATTTTCGAAAGCAGCTTTGCCTACCATAAAACAGATGTTTTCATACACAGTCTTGAATTGGCCATCGTCGATATCATTCTCAGAAACGTACTGCTTCTTAGTAACAAATTCTACAAAATTTGCTAATGATCTAGGAAAGCTTTGATAGTGTTTCCAGTATTCACACAAGTAAGAGTGGAAAAACCTGTCCCTGATGAGGTGCTTAACCAGTAAGTTACTTGGCCAGCTCTGCTGGAGAGACCTTGTCGTGTCTTCGTCAGTCTTGAAGAAGTCTTGGAGACAGTCATTCCAGGCCAAGGCGTCTTCACCGGTTGGATACATGGACGGGCTGACTTGACTGGTGTGGGAACCTGAAGAACCAAAAAATGTCAAATTTAATTTAGACTAAAAAAAGTGTGGGCGCCCAAAAAAATTTGGGTGCACCACTTAAATTTAAGTAATTACCTAATAGCAAAACTTAGTTACAAGCTATCAAACTCTCAAACAAGTACCATGACAGACATTTTTATCATCTTTCTAACACTTAGATGTCAAGAATATCATCTATACTAGTATACTTTGATATCATTACATACATAAACATAAGAAAATATTTGGGTGCACCCTGTGCACCCACAGAAAATAATTGGGTGCACAGCTCCAATTTTTGGTGCACCTGGGTGCACATGCACCCAGTATTTCGAGCCCTGTTAAAATATCAAATTTGAAGACTTGTAGAAATGTTACCACAAAAAGAATTCTTTATACTTTTCTCTTTTCTTTGGTACCATGTATTGAAGACCTGTATCAAAATCTAATGTAATGTAATGTATTATCAAGTATGTATTCGCAAGTATTACGTGTATTTAAAAACGCTACCCACAATGGCAAAATACCAGCTATTTAAAGATCTCAATAGACTCATTAACTCAAAATATAACATAAGGACATATGCATTTCATGATGTTCCTGCAGAACACTAACGGAATGTATAAAGTGTTTAGTGCACATGATATTTACCAGGATTCAGACATGCGCTCCTTTCTTCCTCAGGTGCGTTTCTTCCCTCCATGTTGCCATGGCTACCACTGGACCCTGATGACTCACTGTCAGTGTCGTCTGGTAACCTCTCGTCACCTGAGTCAAAAACAAAACATGCTTAGTCTTCATCTCATTGAATATTTCATCTGCTATCACTTCACGTTCTTTATGATCCTTCATACATTGCATCCAACCCTCAGCCTTGCGAAGTGGGACTGTTAACCAAAACTCACCATCCGGTCTGCCTGTATCCATGTCTTCATCTGACTTCTCCTTTGCAGGTCCACAATCTGCTGTATCTGCACAAAACACGAGGCATCAGCCGAGAAGGACCAGAACATAAAGTGATTTCAATTCGAAAAGAAAAGACACTGGCAACAGCATAGATCACAGTGACTTCTATTACACTTACCATCAGGCCTGCCTGTATCCATGTCGCCATCCGGCTTCCCTTTTGCGGCCTCACCATCTGCTTCTGTCACAAACAGCTGGCCAGAATCTGCAGCATCTACGGGCATAAATCAACAAGTGTCAGATGTGGGGATTTTTATAGAAAAGGCAGTGACAATGCTTACTGCATTAGCTTTAGCATCTCTTATGACCGTCCATGTGAACGTGCTCTCTCAACAAAGGTATTGTTGCGGTCAGTCATTCAAACATTGGCCGATCATCTGGTTACATGTTCTCTCAATAAATGTATTTTTGAAGTGGACCAACTTAGTCACCGCACAGGTTATTATAAAGAGAGGAGAAGCATTTATAATAAAATACATGAACCTGCGACTTCGTGTATCCCAGCATCCCTCAGGGCCTGCACCAGCTGTTCCAGCGTGACGTCACCAGCGTTCCTCTCCATCCAATCACAGATCAGCTGGTGAGGACGGAGGGAGGGGGGCAGTCTGGCTGTCAGGTCCCGGATGTAGTCAGTGTTGAAGCCGAGAGATGAAGCCAGTCGCTCCCACATGGAACCCAGATGGTCAGCAATGGCGGCGAACTGTCTGTCTAGCTCTGTAAACAAGTAAGGGCGATCATCATGTTCAGAATCCAGTACGGTAACCCAAAACGCTGGCTCCATGAGCCTTGTTTTGTAGTGAACTTCAAGTAAATAATAAAAAAATGCTTAGAGGCTAGGAACATTTAGATATATAAATGCTACCGCAATGGTCATCATGCCTAGGGATAAGTAAGTTTTCAGTAGTAAGTTTTCAGTATTTTGGGTGCGTTATGGTAATAGCTATTCCTGTGTTTTTATTGCCAAATATATTGCCTGTAAAACATGCATAATACAAGACGTTAGCAATATTTTATGAACATTTCATTAGAATGGTTGTATAATCGTTTAACAGTTAAAATTGGATATCATCATGTACCTGATTCCTCCTTCACTTCCAGTCCATTGGTGTCCATTTCTGTAGCATAGGACGGAAAAGGTACACAACTTAAGTTTTAAAACACTTGTCGACCACCAATTAATTGTGTTACCAAATAGACATGAATGTGTTAAGACAAGTCAAAATAGCGTATCCAACATGTTGATGTCCCGAAGTACATTTTACAACATCTTGGCATCAAGTACATCCTGGCATCATAATTTCAATATATCGCTTAGTGTACCTGTTTTTACTGTTCCCATCATGCCATAGGACGGCACCTGCTCAGCTGGCTCCTGCTTTACATGGATGACGTCATCACCAGCTGACAGCTGCTGCCCACCTGTGCCATCACCATGGTAACCATTAGGTGTGTCGTCACCATGGTTACTAGTGCCAGGTGCAGAAGGGCCCTGTCCTGAGTGTTCCCGAGATGGACCAGGATGTGGGGGGCCTCGGCCTGCTGTGCCACTCGGGTCTGGGGAAGAGTGGAGAACCATTGGAATTTCTCTTATTAACATCATCGATCATCTTTTGTAAAATCATGCATGTGTTAAGTCAAATTTCGTTTTGAGCAATACCACGTGTACGCAATATCAGAAAGCTGCAATAATTTTATTTCGATGTAAAAGCACCGAATACAATTCGTTTCATAGGTTGACAACTGTTCCAGGCTTCTCTGAGAGGAATATTGTAATAAAATGCTAGAAAGATGATGTCACATCAAAATATGGAATACTTTGGTCTGGGGAAGGGTACGTGTATAATCATAATCATGAAAGTCAAATGTCTTTACATGATTATACCACAATAAAATGCCAATAGTACCATGTATAAAATGTGAGTAATACCTGAAAGAAGTGCTTATTTCTAAAGAGGGGTGATGTATTAAAAAGGTTAGACCGATGATGTCCTGTGAAAAGATGACATACCCTGATCTGAGAAGTCTCCGTCCTCTGTAGCAGAGTCCAAGACTCGGACATGTATGTACAAGTCTGCTCCTCCCTCTGCTGCCCTCATGTCGTCTGTGATCAGTTCCCGGGTCAGGGTGTCGGACAGGCTCCCGTCACTGTAGCTTCGCCAAAATGTGTCATAGCAGCCGACATCGGAGAAGTCAAGATGGCAAAACACACAACCTGCCTCTGCTTTTCTAAGTGCAGCTTTGAATTGTTTGAAGCACTTCGCCATTTTGTGATAAGCTTGTCTGTTTTCCAGATCAAGTATTCTGCCTCTGAAAATTACCTGAGCTACTTCTGCAATCTTATCATTAACTCTTTTCTTTATTTTTAATTTTGCCCCAGACGTAAGCTTTGGTTTATGCTTATCATCATCATCATCAGGCACAGCTGAAGCAATTTCCTTCAGTGATTTTACGCATTTCTTAAATTCACGATAGTCCTGAACAGTTTTTTTGTCAAAAACTTTCTCAGCATTCTCAACAACAGTGTGATAAATGGTGCTTTTGTCATCGGGTACAACATTTGGCACAGGCAGGTGAGGATGGTGGTCATGTTTGGCTGTCAACAAATCACTCCTGCAAGGTTCATCTGTAAAGTAAAACAATATCAAAGTAATATCTTTTAAAAAGTGAAAAAGACTAACACAGTGAGCATCGTTTTCCATTCTATTTTATTTTATTCTATTCTATTCAGTGATTTCTTTTTTGCATGTAACATTGTTTTGTACACATGCATATTCTGTGACATTCCTGTGAGATGGATAGAATATAGTTTGTTCAGTACAAAACATACGAGCCTTTATGTATATTTCAAAAACTAACATCTGTTTATGGAAAGTTTGTAACAAAAGATAATTTACATACCAACTTTGAGCAAGGAGGTTTTATCAATGCTTTGACATATTTGCAGTGTACCTATCTTAATCAGTGGTGTACCTTTTATGGACGCAAACGTCCTCCTTGTCTCAGGGTCAGGCGTTATCCTTTTTTGTGGTCCTTTAGCTAATCTCTGTTTACCTGGCTTTCTATTTTGCTTCTTCTTTCTATCCTGTCGTCTTCGTTCCAGTTCGGAATTTGATTGTTGTGTTGAAGGATGTACTACAGAAAATAAATAACATTGGAGACATCATGGTTAGTTGGAGACGCATAGTTATTACGTGACAGCTGTGATGACTGTTTTTGTCTACCTTGTCTATCTACGTAGAAAATGGAGTAATCTGCAAACACCCAGATCTAGATTCGATTTTACATGTGGCAACAGGATAGCCTAGATTCGTCCTCGGACGAGAAATGAAGCATGACATGCAACAATGATGGGAGACTTATCAATGGATTACAGAGTATCTCTAAAAATTATAACCATCTGAACCGCACCTTTGTCAGACTCTGGTTCTTCCCCACTTGTTGAACTCGATGATTTATGGTGTTGACTTGACCATGACGAGCTCATCCCGTATCCATCGCCATTCCACCCATTCAGATGATGTGTCCCGTCGCCGTTTACTCCTCTCCCCGGCACCATTGTGTTCATGCCGTTTGTTTCTGTGGGGCAAAAATTAGACGGCCGCTAGCTATAGTGGCATTAATCCTTTCCTCAAATTTCTCAAATTGCCTTTTACACGTTTCTCTGCTGAAAAAATTAGATGTTTTTTTAGTTGAATTGCTCAAAGTGTGCATTTACAGAGTATGTCGAGCAAAAGTCAAGAGTATTACTTACCAGCACATGCTGTATGGTTGAACTGTTTTGATTCCTGTTTTAACTGAACTGAACATCCCCATGATTCTTGGTTCTTCCTCTTCTTATGAGGGTGCACTGGTACAAGAAATGGAACATCATTAAAAGCCAACACAATAACACATTTGAATAAAGAAATCATATAACATGAAACTGAATCGGTTACACGTGTGCCCTGTTGCCTTGCATCGACATTGAAACTTAGTCTCGATATGCCTGCTTTTCCATAACTGTGCTAGATGCATTACATTACTCTAAATTTTCATTAATTATTAATTCTCACAAAGGAAAATGGTAGAAAAAGTGAACCAAGTGTACCTGTCCATTGTAGGGCAGGCTCCTCTGTGCTGAGTCCATTGATGCTGACGTATTGACCATTGTACGTGTCAAGCTCATCTGTTGGTAGAAACACTGGCACTCTTATTTCACTTTTGTTGACAACATAAAATGTCAATTAAAAGTGATGCTGAACTGTTCTATTCGTAGCCTCTTAAATATAAAGCTGTGGTACGATGTTCTACTGAACATTATAGTTTAGTTCTCTTGTTATCAATGTTTTAAAACAGCGGTAAAATTACTACGTCATTTTCCCCACCTGCAATATGCTGAAACCCTCCCCTCCTGAGAGCTTGTGCCAGCTTCACCCTACAGGCCTTCCTGCCGCGCCTGTCCCTCCACAGCTCCAGGGCCTGGAACGCCTGGTGCTCGGTGCTGCTGGGATGCTGGAGTTGGATGTTCACTACATCTTCTGCTGTCAGGCCCAGCTGTTCTACTGCAAACTTTACCCAACAGGACGCAACAGCTTTGGCAACAGGTGAGAAATACGTGCGGCTGGGGACAGGTCCTGGAAAAGTGGGAATCCTCAAATTACGTGTTAAAATGATGTTTTCATTAAACGAGTCGCAGAGTTTATATAAATATCTTTATAAAAATAAAATGACTCCTCTTATTACCTTGATACCATCCTCCGTAGTAACTCAAATTCAAGTGCTGGCTCAATCTTTTTTTAACCAGTTGTTGGCAAGCGAAACAAACTGGAAAAGCGGAGTGCAGTCCTTGGTTACTATGGAGGATGGTACCAGCAGGCTACTCTTATTGATCAAGGAGGCAAAATTTCAGATTGTCAGACTTACCAACATGAGGATCCTTCCATATCGAAGATGACTCCTCTGATGAATCTTCTTCGTGGGACTGCTCTGCTTTCCTTTTGCCTTGCCCCTTCCCTTGATTTCCGGTTTTCTTGCCTAAGAGATGAGCCAAAGAGCACTTAGTAATCTTAGTCATATCCATACAATGCATGAATGAATGACTACATTGTATATATAGGTATACAAGAGACACAATAAGATGTATTGGACCAAGTAACTTAATGAGTTCTTGTTATGATCACTCTCTTTCCCCAAACTGGAAAAGCGGAGTGCAGTCCTTTTAAGAACATGACGTAGCAAACTCACCTTCCAAGCTCTCTGCTGTGAGCCGTTCATCAATGTCGTTGAGTGCCTGTTTCAGAACCTGTAGAGTAGCTTTACTGCTTTCCCTATTCCTCCATCTTTCCAGCACCTCCCAGCATCTGTGGTCATCGTCACGCTCCGAAGTTTGGATTCCTTTTATCTCGTTCCTGTTGATGAACCCAAGCTTCCGGGCCAGGTAGTCCCACTTGTGACTGACTCCGTTAACAACTTTCTCAAAACATGCCTGCACGTCACCTGGAACAAATTAAAGGCAAGAGGATTTGATCGCTAATTTTTCGAGGTTATCGGGTAACAGATACAGAAAGAATAGTACAAAAACAACATAATATTCTCCCTACGTGAAAAAAAAGGTTGAATTAAACACTTAACAAATGAATTTCAAAGCTCACCAGAGTGACTGCCATGTTCTTCCTCAGCCATGGTGTGTTACTGCGGTGTCATGTGGTATCTAGCTATAGGAGGACAAAAACCTGAAACATAAAATATGTTCTTTTCAACATCTTTTTGGCATTTGAGCAGGTATGTAAATGACACTCAAAATATTTTCTAAATGGTCTTGACGTAGATAGGACATACTTGTTCAGCGTCCATCCTTGATAAAAAAGATGTCCCATGTATATGGATCTGTCATATAATATCTACCGTGTAACGGCGTCTGATCGTATGAGGGGCACAGAAGGAGCCAAACGCTATAGGGATGACGTCACGGGGAATCCCCTTACCAGGTGAGCCGAGTGTCCGCCATTTTGGGGCAGGTTACCTAGCGACAGTATAGGACTATTTCTGACAACCAAAAGTCGTCAAAAACTTAATATAAAGAACCTAAAGACACAGTCGTAAGGCGTAATAAAAACGTTATGCCTGAAAGCAACGCTATTTTTAATCGGATGGCGTCAATGGGAAGTACCTTAACCTAAGGGGAATCCCCTTTTCAGGTGCGCTGGGTGTCCGCCATTTTGGGACAGTTTTTTTTTTGCGACGGTAAATTATCATTTTTGCACATCCGAAGCCGACTGACAACAGAAAAGTCGTCTAAAACTTTCAAAGAATCTACAAACACAGTCACAAGGCTTGATAAGACTTGGTGCATGACCATCTTGGACTCGTTCACGCTTACTTTAATACACAGGTGACGAAACCTATAACAAGTCTAACGGTACACACACTGTTGTTGGCGATCAAGTATAGCAAACACACGTGAAGTTGGAGATCTACTGGTAACAAGATCGTTATTTCTGTAACATTTTTTTTTTAATAAACTAGTGCGGCAGAATCAAAGACCAACATATCTGATAATACACCTACCTGTGTAACACCTGTGTAACACACCTGGCTATAACGGTAAGGTAACAACAGGTGGACATATAAACTACAAGTAAAAATGTACTAGTAAGTAAGAACAGCTGGAAAGTAGACGTGTTTTCTCATTCAAGAAACATTTAGACTTGTCATCTGCACATATAAATGTCTTGGTGCCATAAATTAAGCCCTTACCTGGATAGTTTTTCGGTCACCACTTGGAGCGGTGCACTTTCAAGTGAACTTCCGCATTGATCTCGTACCCAGGTTCCTCATGTACGTCATTAACCCGGGGACGAGAGTGAAGCGCCGCCCTCCATTACAGCACATACTGCAGTAAAACTCGTGTATTTCGTACTTCCGTTGATGACGTTTCTCGCAATACATCTTCATAGTTTGGGGCTCACTGGGATAGTATTTGGCAAGTGGCGATTTCTCATCCAGGAATTTAAGAATGATAGGCTAAGTCTAGATCTGATTCAATCTATATCACTGGATGATACCGAAGAGCTTATCGGACGTTTCAGAAATCATCAGACTTTATTTTTTTTCATTGATAAAAGACGTCGAATGACCTTTGAAGTCATTTTTATCATCCAGTGGTAAAGATGGAATTAAACTAATATTTGATTAATGTCACGGCAGGGCTCGCGATGTGTTTGTAGCACCATGAGGGTTATCTATAGAACAGGGGGATGACAAAATAGCTCGGGTAAACTTCACCTAGAACCTTTATATAATAGAGCTATGGTTTTGAACTATAATTTCTACCAACACAGGTGAGCTTCCATGAAAAGAGCTATGGTCCATCATTGAAAGATTTCAACAGAGAAAACACCAGACCTGCGGGAGTTGGAGAGTTGAGAAAAAGAACCCTGAATGGCCCCTTTCGAGCGCCCTTCCGCTCTCCGCTCGCAAGGAAACGCACAAATGGCAAATGTCGAAGTGAATTTGCAGAATTGAGAAGGAGCCTCCTTGTATATTTCATTGTAGTGTTTGCATATGACGGCTTGTATATTTTCACATGAATTCAACGAGACCGAAAGTATATAACTATTAGTGCCTAATCTGCAGAGCCACTCATGCCAACTTTTTCGACTTTTTGGGAATCGGGAAATCACGATAGGGTCGCAGAGATTTATTATTTGAGACGTATGTAGCCCTGATTTCTAAAATGTGACCATTTAAAAGCATAAAGCATTTCCCTGATGAAACTATAGAGATGTTGGATCTTGAATTGCATGATATAAGTGGTCGAGTCATTTCCTGCACAATGTTTCTCTCTGAAGGATATCCGAATTTCAATTTCATCTTGTGAAACAAATCATTTTACAGGACATCAAACAAATGCGACGGTGATGTTTTCTTATCATCAATAGATAAAATTATGTTCTGTAACCTTAAGGCGATTTCATCACTAAACGGTGCAATATGCGGTTGGGCGCCAGGAGGAGCCGCTTGTTGAATTGATTTGGGCGCAGTGATTGATTTCATTCGACGACTGTATGGCACATATGTACGGCACATTTACAACTGTCAGAAGATTGCCATAAATTGCTGTCGTTAACCTGTTACACGACATGTGTTGAAGAAGAGTTGTAACATGTTTGCTTTCATTGCTCTTCTGTTGAAGTGAATGATAGAATAAAGTTTAATACTAGTACATCAATACAATCACACAAAACACACACAAGTAGGTACAAAAATATGTATTTACTTTCCGTACACATGTACAAACGATGATAATGCAATATAAGGTAATATATTATGCATTTCAATGACATACATCTTTAACTACAACGTAATTATGTACAGTTTATTTAAAGACATTGAAGGTCTATTCAGGGATGTATTTAGGTTGACCAAACCATGTTATTTCTTAAGTAAAAAAAAGTAGCACTTCGCAGGGTAGGCATCCTTCAGTCTCGAGGGGGATTCTGTAGCACTATAACGCTATTACCTAATAAGAGCAAAAGTCTTCATAAATACATAACTTGATACCATTTATTTATCTTAAAATTACTTTTTGGAGGAGGTAATATGATTTAAGTACGGTAAAGCCTAAAAATCGCGGATGCATTCTAAATCCAAGGATATAATGTAAACAAAAAGATTGTTGTGTTTACCTAGACTTCATTTTGTAGCAAAACTGCTGTAACTCCAGAAAATTGCCAAACAAAGCTATCTAGATTAAGGCTAACAAAAGAAGACCTAGGTTTAAGATTTGAGGCTACTCGAGAGGTATCTACAACGTCAGGGGCTTCTCACTCTGAAGTTCAAATTTTCAAAGCGGATGGTTAGAGTGTTGTGACTAGAGGTTTTGACTAGAGGTTGAGTGTCGTTGATATGTTATAAGCCTGTTATGCCTTCTTCATCCCTAAAACGCATTATTTTGTTTCTGTCTAGGATCTATCAATGTGATTATTGGCGTACCGAACAATAAAGAGGGTCGACTAGGAGCTGTCAAAGGGCATAGGTTACCACATCTGCTGTTTACCATTTGCCCTGGGACCTGATTAATCCTAATTCTCAGTCGTCCTACCCTTACAACTACCAATGCTGTCTCGCTCCTCAAACTCTCCCACTGCTGTTCCTCCTCTCCCCCATTCTGAACCTGGCTGCCGTCATACAAGGGTCTGTCATCCATGTAAACTTTGCCCTTCATGGCTCTCACAAAATCTCTGACTCCTTCAGCGCTGAACCTGTTGTAAAACAACCTGACGTCCTCCACAGTCGTCCTAACTTTCAGCCATGCAGCTATGGTGGGGAGGGACTCGTCACTGATGGAATTATACTCAAGATTTACATGGGTGAGGTTGGGAAGGTTAGTGAATGATGCAACTACTGCTCTAACGTCAGAAAACATGTTAAGACTAAGGTTAACCTTTTTTAAAGTTTGATAATTACCTAAATCTTGAGCAAGATCAGGCACTGCCTCATTATTAATGGAATTGTGACTGAGATCTATCTCCTCCAAGTTGGGGAGGGGAGGTAAGAAGTCTCCCCTGTCAGACAACTTGTTACCTCTGAGGTTCAACTTTCTCAGGTTCTGACATGAACCCAAACCTTCAACAAGACCAGGCACTGCAGCCTCATCACTAATAGCATTGTGACTGAGATCTATCTCCTCCAAGTTCGGAAGGGAAGGTAAGAAGTCTCCCCTGTCAGACAACTTGTTATGACTAAGATTCACCTTTTTCAAGTTCTGACATGAACCAAGACCTTCCGCAAGACCAGGCACTGCCTCATCACTAATGGTATTGTGATTGAGATCGATCTCCTCCAAGTTGGGGAGGGGAGGTAAGAAGTCTCCCGTGTCAGACAACTTGTTATGACTAAGGTTCAATTTCTTCAGGTTCTGACATGAACGAAGACTTTCAACAAGACTAGGCACTGCAACGTCACTAAAGCCCCTGTCGTGAAGATCTATCTCGGTAGGACCTCTGTGGGTAATCTGAACTGTAAGTTGTCTGACTTCCACACCTATCCAACCTGTCTCCATCCACAGCCTGTCCCACTGCTGTTCCTCCTTTCGTATATCCTCCCCATCGGATTCCTCAAGCTTGCCCTCATCAGCCAGGCTGCCGTCATACAGGAGTGTGTAACCACTGTAAGCCTTTCCCTTAATGGTTCTCACAAAATCTCTGACCCCTTCAGCACTGAAGCTATTGTCGTACAAGTAGACTCGCTCCACATCTGTTCTAACCTTCAGCCATGCAGCTATGTTGGAGAGGGACTCGTCGAGGATGGCATTGTTAGCAATATGTATATAGTCCAGGAAGGGAAGTTTGATAAAAGCTTCTATCAGTTCCCCAACATCAGACAACTTGTTGTATCTAAGATCTACCGTCTTCAGATTCTGACACGAACCAAGACCTTTGGCAAGACTAGGAACTGCCGCATCACTAATGGCATTGTGACTGAGATCTATCTCCTCCAAGTTGGGGAGGGGAGGTAAGAAGTCTCCCCTATCAGACAACTGGTTATTACTAAGGTTCACCTTCTTCATGTTCTGACATGAACCAAGACCTTGAGCAAGACCAGGCACGGCCTCGTCACTAATGGCATTGTGGCTGAGATCTATCTCCTCCAAATTGGGGAGGGGAGGTAAGAAGTCTCCCCTGTCAGACAACTTGTTACTGCTAAGGTTCACCTTCTTCAGGTTCTGACATGAACCAAGACCTTCAGCAAGACCAGGCACTGCCTCATCACTAATTACATTGTGACTGAGATCTATCTCCTCCAAGTTAGGGAGGGGAGGTAAGAAGCCTGCCCTGTCAGACAACTTGTTATGACTAAGGTTCACCTTCTTCAGCTTCTGACATGAACCAAGACCTTCAGCAAGACCAGGCACTGCCTCATCACTGATGGCATTGTGGCTGAGATCTATCTCCTCCAAATTGGGGAGGGGAGGTAGGAAGTCACCCCTGTCAGACAAGTTGTTATGGCTAAGGTTCACCTTCTTCAGATTCTGACATGAACCAAGACTCTTAGCAAGACCAGACACTGCCTCATCACTAACGGCATTGTGACTGAGATCTATCTCCTCCAAGTCGGGGAGGGGAGGTAAGAAGTCTCCCCTATCAGACAACTTGTTATAACTAAGGTTCACCTTCTTCAGGTTCTGACAAGAAGCAAGACCTTCAGCAAGAGCAGGCACTACCTCGTCACTAATGGCATTGTGACTGAGATCTATCCCCTCGAAGTCCTGGAGAGCATTTTGTCTGTTAGAGATAAGAAGATTGTCACTGATGTTGTTCCCAGAAATCTCCACCTGAATCTGTTTGCATTGATCCTGTAGCAGCAGCAACAACAATAATGCTCCCTTGTTGGAGATCTTGTTATATTCAAGATTGACATGATTTAGGTTTTGACATGAGCCAACACCTTTAACAATACCAGACACTGCCTCATCACTGATGACATTGTGGCTTAGATCTATCTCCTCCAAGTTGGGGAGGGGTGGCAAAAAGTCTCCCTTGTCAGACAACTTGTTATGGCTAAGGTCTACCCTCTTTAGCTTCTGACATGAACCAAGACCCTCAGCAAGATCAGACACTGCCTCGTCACTAATGGCATTGTGACTGAGATCTATCTCCCTTATGTTTTGAAAAGTCTGTAATTGCCCGACAAGAGCTTTGATATTCTTACTTATCAACTCAGAGTTGGTGCAACACAATAGCTCAAGCGGAGGGAACTTCCCAGTCTCTGTATTCTCAACGGGTAGAGATGCCAGACCTTGAAATAATATCGACCAAGCGGAGGTGTTGGTGTTAGGTAGGAAATCAAATTTTAATTCAACTAGGGATTGCAGACTTTGGAAATACGACACAAGGTTTTCAGCGGCCATGTCAGGTATTCCATTGACTCTTCTCATGGATCCTGGGGGGTACCTACCTTGAACAGTTAACCGTTTGATGTCAAACGGGCGAAAGGATAGAATTCCTGGCCAGGTATCGCAGGGGGTTTTACACTGTAAAGTAAATGTTGCAAAAACCACTGACAAAACACACTCATCAGTACACCAGCATTCAGCAAATTCTACATTTTCGAGTTTGTGAAGGCATTTCAAAATGTTTATGGCCTCTGCAACTTCGCTATTGCTCGCGGATATCACTGCAATGACCAAGTTGGCGACGTTTGGAGTAAATAACAGTGATTTTGACAGGTTACTGAGGGCACCATTAGAGTATGATCTAACCTGATA
>NW_023365773.1:538198-541492 GCF_000003815.2 Branchiostoma floridae
TCTCAATGGAAGATGACAAGTGCCAGTTGGTTCGATTCTGCTGTAGTTTTTACTACTGAGAGTAGGTGATTACAATCGTCAGATCCCCCCAACTGTTGCATGAGAAATGTTACAAACTGTGACAGGTATGTTGGAGGAGAGTCTGCCATGCCCAGGAGGTGAGCAAGGCTGTAACAGGTGATGGGCAGGTGGGCTGACTTCTCAGCACAAACTCTCAGGAGTTCTGTACAGTCAGTCTGGGTTCTGACTGTGTGTGCTACCCACACTGCCATGAAGTACTGCCGTATGCTGTCATGTACGAACTGGAAGGCATCCTTTGCTTCACTAGAATCAACCGGTTTTAACCAACCAAAGCCTGACTGTTGAATGTCACTCCACTCTAATTGGCTTTTGTAAACATACATTGAATTGTGATTGGTGTGATTTTCAAAAGTAGCTTTGCCCACCACAATGCAGATGTTTTCATACACAGACTTGAAATGTTCATCATTGACCTCATTTTCATTACAGAGATGCTTTACAGACATCTTAGTAACAAATTCTACAAAAGCTGCTACGGTACATGGAAAGCTTTGGTACTTTTTCCAGTATTCACACAAGTAAGAGTGGAAAAACCTGTCCCTGATGAGGTGCTTAACCAGTAAGTTACTTGGCCAGCTCTGCTGGATTACTCTTGTCGTGTCTTCATCGGTCTTGAAGAAGTCCTGGAGACAGTCATTCCAAGCCAAGGCGTCTTCACCGGTTGGATACACGGAATGGCTGACTGTGTCGATGTGTGCTGCTGAAAAGAAATTACATTTAAGATTATAGAGAGAAATTCTAAACTTTCTAAAAGACAATGGCTCTACAAGACAGCAGAAGCAGAACTACGTACAATGGTCAACCTTGATATGTACTAATGGAATCTAGTGTGGCTTTAGAATGAATTGATGAAGAAATGACTATTAAAATGCTAATATAGTTGATGGTTCCATTTACCAGAATCTAGAGATGTTGTCCCATCCTCCTGAGAAATGGCCCCTCCATCCATGTTGCTATGGCGACCACCTGACCCAGATGCCGACGCCTCTCGGTCAGTGTCGTCGGGTGACCTTTCATTGGGTTGGTCCTCTCCTATACAAACATTGAGCCAACAACAACAAGTGAAGTATCTGTTTATTGTCAGGCACTATGGCCCAAAAAGACGGACAATTTGACTGAACATTAAAAAAACAACAATAATCTAGTTTGAATTCAATACATTTGAGTACAAGAGATTAAACAGGTAGAAACCAGAAACAGGTAACTTTAGTATGAAGAATATGATGTCATTCCATGCCAAAGTGACCTCACGCGTTGGGTTTTAGCAAGAATCGTATATTTCAGATGATCTGGAGAAAAGTTTCTAAAACTTTCATTGCACACAACTAGATATTTTTTTAAACCAATCACGTCTTTAGAACTTATTTATTTGATATTATAAATGCTGTGCTCTAACTTAACCTCTGCAGAGTGACACATAGATTTATTATATTTATATTTATCATAGTTATATTCACCAGAATTCGAAGATCTGCTCTCTTCTTCCTCAGACATGGGTCCTCCCTCCATGTTGCCATGGCTACCATCCGATGTCAACGCTGAAGTCTCCCTGTCATTGGAACTGTCCTCGCCTAGGATCAAGACCAATTTACGCAGTTGATATACATGCCTTCTGATCCCAGTGTCGATGCCACATACACATTACCATATGCTACCTCACTACATTATACATAACAGTTACAGTTACAAACGTTGAATAATGCTCCACACCATGTAATGCAAAAGTGGGATTGTTAACCACTGCGCTATAACACTTACCATCAGCCCTGCCTGTATCCATGTCACTGTCTGCCTTCCCTTTTGCCGCCTCACAATCCGCTCCTGTCTGAAACAGCTGACCAGAATCTGCGGCGTCTATATAAAGGGAATGAATGAAAACATAAATAAATATAAATGAAAATTACAGAAAATGATAGTAAATACAATTGTCCATGTGAAAATGCAAAGAACACGTAGTCTATTGTTTTCTGAAATACTCTATGAAGTTAATATAGCCACGGTGATACAGTAGAATATCAACTTTGGAGAAAAAGATTTGATTTACCTGCGACCTCGTGTATCCCAGCATCCCTTAGGGCCTGCGCCAGCTGTTCCAGCGTGACGTCACCAACGTTCCTCTCCATCCAATTACAGATCAGCTGATGAGGACGGAGGGAGGGGGGCAGTCTGGCTGTCAGGTCCCGGATGTAGTCGGTGTTGAAGCCGAGAGCTGAAGCCAGCCGCTCCCACATGGAGCCCAGACAGTCAGCAATGGCGGCAAACTGTCTGTCTAGCTCTGTAAGCCATGCAGGAAAGATATGTATGACCATTGTTCACAAGCTGGGAACGCTTAGATACCTGATATAAGTGTCTAGGGACGTTATTAACAATATAATAATATTAAAGATTATCATCATTTTGGGTGCATTTTAACCATAACTGCATATTTGTGACTTTTACTTTGGTTCGAATATATCGGCTGTAAAGCACGCATAATACAGTTAGCTACTATCGATGAAACTGTCCTACTATACTTTTTTTGTTCGATTCAAATTAGACATGATTATATACCTGATTCCTCCTTCACTTCCACTCCATCGGTGCTCATTTCTGTATCATAGAATAGAGAAGTTAAAATAGTCAAATCTAATATCAAATATGAATTGCCACATGCACAAATTACACATGTATGTGTCATTCCCTAACGGACAGGAGTGTCATTAGACAAGACAAAGTTACTGTAGTATTATGTCTAAATGTTGATGTTTTTTTAGCACATTTTATAGCTTCAAAGATCATCAAAATAATTTCTAAATAGTGCTTACCTGATTTTACTGTTCCCATCATGCAGCAGGACGGCACCTGCTCAGCTGGCTCCTGCTTTACATGTATGACGTCATCACCACCTGACACCTGCCGCCCACCTGTGTCATCACCATGGTAACCAGGAGACGTGTCGTCACCATGGTTACTGTTGCATGGTGCAGGAGGACCCTGTCCTGAATGTTCCCGAGATGGACCAGGATGTGGGGGGCCTCGGCCTGCTGTGCCACTCGGGTCTGGGGAAGAGTGGAGAACCATTGGCATTTCTCTTATTAACATCATCGATCATCTTTTGTAAAATCATGCATGTGTTAAGTCAAATTTCGTTTTGAGCAAAACCACGTGTACGCAATATCAGAAAGCTGCAATAATTTCATTTCGATGTAAAAGCATCAAATACAATTCGTTTCA
>NW_023365773.1:542877-578563 GCF_000003815.2 Branchiostoma floridae
TGCCCCAGACGTAAGCTTTGGTTTATGCTTATCATCATCATCATCAGGCACAGCTGAAGCAATTTCCTTCAGTGATTTTCGCATTTCTTAAATTCACGATAGTCCTGAACAGTTTTTTTGTCAAAAACTTTCTCAGCATTCTCAACAACAGTGTGATAAATGGTGCTTTTGTCATCAGGTAAAACATTAGGCACAGGCAGGTCAGGATGGCGGTCATGTTTGGCTGTCAACAAATCACTCATGCCAGGTTCATCTGTAAAGTAAAACAATATCAAAGTAATATCTTTTAAAAAGTTAAAAAGACTAACACAGTGAGCATCGTTTTCCATTCTATTTTATTTTATTCTATTCTATTCAGTGATTTCTTTTTTGCATGTAACATTGTTTTGTACACATGCATATTCTGTGACATTCCTGTGAAATGGATAGAATATAGTTTGTTCAGTACAAAACATACGAGCCTTTATGTATATTTCAAAAACTAACATCTGTTTATGGAAAGTTTGTAACAAAAGATAATTTACATACCAACTTTGAGCAAGGAGGTTTTATCAATGCTTTGACATATTTGAAGTGTACCTATCTTAATCAGTGGTGTACCTTTTATGGACGCAAACGTCCTCCTTGTCTCAGGGTCAGGTTTTATCCTTTTTCGGTGTCCTGCAGCTATACTCCGTTTACCCGGCTTTCTCCTTTGCTTCCTCTTTCTATCCTGTCGTCTTCGTTCCAGTTCGGAATTTGATTGTTGTGTTGAAGGATGTACTACAGACAATAAACAATTGCAACATCGGAGACACCATGGTTAGTTGGAGAAGCATAGTGTCGAATGTACAAATCTCACAACAATCACGTTATCTTGGCAGAGGACATGCAGCAATGATGGGCAACTTAGTAATACGGATTACAGAGTATCTTTTTTATAAACATCTGAACCGCACCTTTGTCAGGCTCTGATTCTTCCCCACTAGTTACACTCGATGCTCCATAGTGCTGACTTGACCATGACGGTGTCGAGTTTGTGTCACAGCCATTGCCATTCCACCCATTCGGATACGGTGTTCTGTCGCCGTTGACTTCTTTTCCCCGAACCACTGTGTCCGTGCCATTTGATTCTATGATGACAAAATGAGGCATTAATCCTTTCCTGACATTTCTCAAATTGCCTTTTACATGTTTCTCTACTGGAAAAAAAGAACAAAAGATTATTGTTTAGTTGATGTCATAGTTGATGCCATTACATAGCATATTACAAAGTGTGTATTTACAGAGTATGTCGAACAAAAGTCAAGCGTATAACTTACCGGCACATGCTACATGGTTGGACTGTTTTGATTCCTGTTTTAACTGAACTGAACATCCGCATGAATCTTGTGTCTTCCTCTTCTTATGAGGGTGCACTGTTACAACAAAAGAAGCATCATTTAACAAACACAATGAAACTTTTGAATAAAGATATCATATGACATGAAATGGTTGCACATGTGTCCTGTTGCATTGGTTTGGAAATCTATATAAATATGCCTGATTTCTAATATTATAATAATATTGCTGTAATGTCTTTCAATAATTCCTCCAAAGGGTATGGTGGGAAAAGCGAGCAAAATACCTTTCCATTGTAGGTTGTGGTCAGGAATGCATGCAGGCTCTTCTGTGCTGAGCTCATTGGTAGTGATGTCTTGACCTTTGTACTTGCCAAGCTCGTCTGTTGGTAGAAACAGCAAAATTGGGTTCACTCTCATTTCCCTTTCAAGATCAATTGACAATTCAAAGTATCAATCAAAAATGATTATGAACTATTCCATTGTAGCCACGTGGGCAAATTAGTACGAGGTTAGTGTACACATGTTCTATTTAAAATCTAGTTCAGTTCTCGAGACTTGTTATCAAGGTTAAAAAAACAGCATTACAATTTTGAGTTTGAATAAATCATGAATAAAAACATCTCACTTTGCCCACCTGCAGTATGTCGAAACCCTCCCCTCCTGAGCGCTTGTGCCAGCTTGACCCTGCAGGCCTTCCTGCCGCGCCTGTCCCTCCACAGCTCCAGGGCCTGGAGCGCCTGGTGCTGTTTGCTGTAAGGTTGTCTGAGTTGGATGGCGTGTATGTCCTGTGCTGTCAGGCCCAGCTGATCTTCTGCAAACTTTACCCAACAGGACGCAACAGCTTTGGCAACAGGTGGGAAATACGTGCGGCTGGGGGCAGGTCCTGGAAAAGTGGGAATCAGTGCCTTACGTTATGCGACATACGATGACTTCAGCAGTCACAGAATATATATAGATGCATTTATCAAAATAAACACTGAGTTCACAGTTAACAAAGATGACAAATCTCGTAACGCCAACCTTACCAGCGTGAGCATCACTCCCCACCAAAGACGACTCCTCCGATGAGTCTTCTTCCTGGAACTGCTCTGCTTTCTTCTTCCGTTTTCTCTTCCTTTTCTTTCTGGGTTTGTTGCCTAAGAGATGTTGAGATGAGACAAAGACTCCTGAGCAATTTTACCCATATCTTTATAATGTGGCACAGGGCAGGGGACAATCCAGTAATGAATGAACGAAGATGCCAGTGCCACGAAAAAGATGTCTATGAATGATTTTGTTATCACTATTCGCAAAACAGGACGTATTTGGCACGGGTGTATATCATGACAATAGCAGTGCAACTTGTCTAAGACCAGGACGTTGTGATAACACTGTATTTAAACAAAGATAACACCTGTCAGTTTAACACACCCTCTAAACTCTCTGCTGTCAGCCGTTCACCAATGTTGATGAGGGCCTGCTTCAGAACCTGTAGAGTAGCTTCCCTTCCCTCCCTGTTCCTCCATCTGTCCAGCACCTCTCGGCACCTGTGGTCGGGGCTGGCTTCTGTGGTTTGGATTCCTTTGATCTCGTTTCGGTCGAACCCCAGCTCCCGGGCCAGGTCGTCCCACTTGTGGCTTACTTTCTTCATAACTTTGTCGATATATTTCTCGACGTCAACTGGAGTGTTGAATTGAAAGTCTGTCATGAATCGATTATCTATTGTTTCATATTTGCAGCATGGTCTGGGATTCAGGTGATGATTTATTATTGCCGAGTATGTAATTTGATCGATCTGTCTTGTGTTAGTTTTATTTGTTTATTACGTTCAAAGGTTTTAATAAGTATGAAATTCAGCATGTTTAAACAGCTGCGAAATGCTAGAGATTGCCAACCAATCAATACTACTTGTCTGCAGCCTCTCACTAGTAAAATGCGTTAGTGCTTCTTGTTTTGCCACCAATTAATGTCACATTGAAAATGAATAATAAAGATAACGTTGTTATGAACATTGCAATGATCATGACCTGCATCACTTCCTTGTCCTTCCTCACCCATGATGAGATAGCAGGCCGCACGGTGTCACATGGGATTCAACAGGACCTGAAAAAAACATGACCTACAACATAGTTTACCTGGAAAAGTTTTTTTTTGACACATCACCCTACACCAATATGTATCTCTGAATAAGGAATGCACGTGATACAGAATATCTATCTAGGTGAAAAAATATTTTGCTTCAGTTAACATAGTTACAAAATTTATGTCAACGTTGTTTGCCCGGATCCTTGGTATGTAAACACCTTTACAGGTTGCCCTTCCCACTTACCACCCCACAAAGCAACATCTTTTTATATCAGGATGATGTCACTGGAAGTCCCCAGCATGGGGAATCCCCTTTCTGGTAACCCGGAAGTAATTAAGCCCCCCTCCCAGCCGCCTTCTTGTTTTGTTTGCTGACTTTTATTAAAGTTTTAGTGAAGGACGTTTTGCTGCGAAATCCAAGCCGAACCACAGATGCACAGACCTTAAATGGCAACTTAGGCAGAACCCAAGGACATGACTATTAAGAAAACGATATAAAGATTTAAAAAATACAATACGAAAAATACATAAAAAAGCCGATACTAGTCAACACCGAATCGTTCTTTGTGGCACTTTCCAATACCAGATCCTGTCTTTTTATTAATAAATCATGCACTATTTGTCCTCATCAACATAGAATAACAGAACACAAATTGGCCAGCGACGACGGTGCAAGAGATAATCATGAGCGGCAACAGTTTCATGTAGGGTGTAAACTATATCTCCCGTTGTTACGGCCGTAGCCACCTCCTTGAAACGAAAAGACCTGCTCCCTCGACCTTCATATTACAGAGGTCCTTTGAGGTGACCTTTTTATCAATGACATGTACGCAAACCCTAACTCTGATCAGCACAAACAACCGACCGTCTTGTCTCATACAACGGTGCAGAAAGTTGAAATGGTGGGGAGGGGGGCATTTCTAAAATCTACTTTTACATATTTATCGATTTTTCTAATAACACATATCTATCAATTTTTCACTAAAAGCATGACTATCTGTAATTATCCATTGTTTAGGCATAAAACTCTGTTACCTTGGACAGGTCAGGGGTGTCACCTACTTACCGAAATATAAGATCGATAAAAACATGTCGAAAATTGACGTGGCAGCTGCAGGGTACGAAACGAGGCGCTAGTACTTTCAATGTTCATCCAAAAACAACCCCACTGGACTAATCTAAGATACTCAAGAAGGTTCAACGTACGTTTTTGGTCCGTTTGGTGGTCATACATCCTTCAAAAGTACCGGAACAGTTACAGGCCTGACCTACAGGTTCTCCGCCATTTTGGTTCCTGGTGGAAAGTCCCAGCTTTGTTGACCTCACCTTACCAGATGGAACAACAATACACATGACCCCTCTAGCGACAAACACCTGTACAATTCTGGCAGTCTGCCAGCAGCCCGCCTCTTTCACAGGTGACACTCGTATCAACAGGGTTTAGTGATTACGTCACCCCAAGGTAGTGAACTGTCACTATGTTGTGTCCGTGCGCACGTAGACCTACCAGTAAATCTGTAAGGGTGAGGGGGTGAAGTCTGTCATCTCTAATTGCATAGCTCGACAAATAGGAGTGGGAAAGAATGTCTTTGTTTAACCATTGTCTTGGGTGATCTTGTTTTATCTGACTTATAAATATGACCTCAGCCTACAGGAGAGGATAACCCTGGCTAGGGATAGACGAACCTGGAGGCAACTCTCGATCTTCATGTCTACCTTGTCCCCCCAACGACCTGGAGGTCAAGGGACTAGGTAGGTAGGTAGGTATAAATATGACCCAATGAACTGATTATTTTGCGATGATCTTGACTGAAGTTACATCTTTTAACTTTTCAAATATGTGTTTAAACTGCAGATTTCCATGATTTTGCTACGTGATACGATTTCCATGATTTTGTCACCTGATACAAACAAACAAAAGACGCACAGGAAAGTCTCTTGTGGAAAATCTCTCGCGAGAATTATTCTGATCAATCTGAACAGCACATTCACAACTGCCCTGAGAATGTTTTCGGTCTGCTGTCTTAAGCCTGTCGTGTGACATACGTGAATTGAGAAGGGATAATCGGAAAGTGCTTTGATATCATCATTCTTCATTGAAAGTGACGGAAAGAAAAGAAATCAAATTTTCGCCTACCAATGAAAACACGCAAATGTAGGTACAAAAATATTTATTTTCTGTACAAAATACACACAAAGGTTATGAAGGAAATATATGGCCCCCTTCGTTAAATATTGACCATGGTAAATCCATAACACATTTAAACTATGTACATCTTTACCCAGTATGTAACGTAAGTTATATACAGTTTATATACAAGACAAGCGATGGATTGCTGTCTAGAGCTGCATCTTATAGAGTGTATCCAACTTTAACGGAATCACAATGTAACGTGTTCTGTACATGTAGATAGGCACGGCTGATCTTATAATCTCCAATAACAATGTTGTGCTTTACATGGCTGAAACAATGTATTTGATAACAACAGTGGTAATGAAGGACTATAATGCGACAGGTGAATGATCTTGACCTAAACATTGTTATGTAACGCTAAGTGTACATACAATAAAACATACAAACAAAAATACATTCTACGGTTGCAGTTTGTTTTTACGCATAATGTTTCAGCTATGACCAAGCACAAATCCAAAACTTTGTCAATGATACAAATATATCTGTGTTTTCAACTTAACATGGGTGCATTAGCATTGATATTGGTGTTATATTTACAAGGATTGCGGTCACCAATAGACAAGTTTCTAACGTTAACATTAATTAAGCTGTTGGGAGGAGAGTGGAGGATGTAGAAGGAGGAAAGATGAACACATTGTACCCTTGACTTGAACATGAAAATACACTGTAGTTGAAATATCTACAGTGTTAAACCCCTTTCAGAAAATAGGTGTTCCGGGTTCAAGTCTAGACATGCAACGAAAGAAAGAGACATCTGTGTTGGTTGGTGTGTTGGTTCAGACTGGCTTATACATCCACAAGCGTACATGTACCAGATGGACTCAATTCCTGATTATCAATCCCTGTTTACGCGTCGTATGTATGCAGAACATTACAGGACAGATGATCCATAGGTGACACTTGATGTTTGAATAACTTGATAAGTATATGTGTCTTGAAGTTGATATTACTCAAGATCACCAGTTAAAGTGTCACAAATAAGAAATGCTTATACTTGGTTCAAGTTACCAATGTGTGTGATGTCTAGCGCTATTGTGTTGTCAGTAGAGATGGCAAATTATATGATACATATCTCGGCTGTATTTTTTTAATATCATTATGGGGAACAAACGGAACAAGAGCTGTTAGGAGAGAGAGAGCCAACCTAGAGCGACATCAGTTGCAAACTGTTTGATCTGGAACCTGTGTGGTCAATCACAACCCACAGCTGTCCGACCTTCACGCGTATCGAACCTGCCTCCCTCCTCAACCTCTCCCACTGCTGTTCCTCCCTCCGTACATCCTCCCCACCTGATCCCACAGCCTCGCCAACATCAGCCTGGCTGCCGTCATACAGAAGGCTGCCTAACCTGTAAGCCTTTCCCTTCATAGTTCTAACAAAATCTCTTACCCCTTCAGTACTGAACCTGTTACCATCCAGGTTGACTTCCTCCACATCCGTCCTAAGCTTTAGCCATGCAGCAATGGTAGGGAGAGACTCTTCCTTGATAGAATTGTAACTAATGTTTACATGTGTCAGGAGGGGAAGGCTGGCAAAAGCTTTAACAATTTGTCCAACATCACATAACTTGTTCCAAGTAAGGTTCATTTTCTTCAGCTTCTGACATGAACCAAGACTCCCAGCAAGACCAGGCACTGCCTCGTCACCGATGGCATTGCGACTGAGATCTATCTCCTCTAATTTGGGGAGGGGAGGTAAGACGTCTCCCCTGTCAGACAACTTGTTACCGCTAAGGTTCACCTTCTTCAGGTTCTGACATGAACCAAGACCTTCAGCAAGACTAGGCACAGCTTCGCCACTTATAGCATTCTGACTAAGATCTATCTCCTCCAAGTTGGGGAGGGGAGGTAAGAAGCCTCCCCTGTCAGACAACATGTTACCACTAAGGTCCACCTTCTTCAGGTTCTTACATGAACCAAGACCTTTAAAAAGACCAGGCACTGCCTCATCACTAATGGCATTTTGACTGAGATCTATCTCCTCCAGGTTGAGGAGGGGAGGTAAGAAGTTTCCAATGTCAGACAACTTGTTAAAGCTAAGGTTCACCTTCTTCAGGTTCTGACAAGACCGAAGACCTTCAGCAAGACCAGGCACTGCCTCATCACTAATGGCATTGTGACTGAGATCTATCTCCTCCAAGTTGGGGAGGGGAGGTAAGAAGTCTCCCCTGTCAGACAACTTGTTATTACTAAGGTTCACCTTCTTCAGATTTTGGCATGGAGCAAGGCATTTAGCAAGACCAGGTACTGCCTCATCACTAATGGCATTGTGACTGAGATCTATTTCCTCCAAGTTGGAGAGGGGAGGTAAGAAGTCTCCCCTGTCAGACAACGTGTTGTAACTAAGGTTCACCTTCTTCAAGTTCTTACACGAACCAAGACCTTCAGCAAGACCAGGCACTGCCTCATCACTAATGGCATTGTGACTGAGATCTATTTCCGTCAAGTTTTGAAAAGTCTGCAATTGCACAACAAGAGCTTTAATAGCCTGTGTTGTCAAATGACAGTCGCTACAACAAAATATCTCAAGTGGAGGAAACCTCCCAGCCTCTGCGCTCTTAGCAGGTAGAGATGCCAGGCCTTGAAATAACATTGACAAAGCGTTGTCGACGGTTTGCAGGGAATCAAATCTCAATTCAACTAGAGATTGCAGACTCTGGAAATAGGGCACAAGAGTTTTGACACGTGTTGAATATATTCGTGTGGCTCTTCTCGTCGATGTTAAAGAAGAGGTCATTGTTTGGGAATGCCTTCCTTCAAGGGTTAATACTTGTATATCGAGAGGACGGAAGGATAGAACCCCAGGCCAGCATCCACTACTAGTTTTGCATTTCGCAGTAAATGTTGGAAACTTCACAGACAAATAACAATCTCCTAAATGACAGTATTCTGTAAGTTCTACATATCTTA
This sequence comes from Branchiostoma floridae, assembly GCF_000003815.2. Classification (NCBI taxonomy): domain Eukaryota; kingdom Metazoa; phylum Chordata; class Leptocardii; order Amphioxiformes; family Branchiostomatidae; genus Branchiostoma; species Branchiostoma floridae. The sequence goes on from NW_023365773.1 coordinate 551,368, forward strand.
GTTTGCGAAGGCAAGTCAAAATATTCATAGTCTTTGCAACTTCCTCGCTGCTCACGTTTATCACTGCAATGGTCACGGTGGTGATGTTTGGAGTAAATAACAATGACCTTGACAGGCTATCGAGGGAACCCTTAGAAAATGATCCTGACTTAACAGTTATGTTTTCTGATGATGGAGCGAACTGCAAATACCAGTGAATGGTATCGACATCAATATTTAAGTCAGTTTTCGCAATCCTGTATTCTTTGACGACTCTGCCCTTGTGTCTAGATGTTCGCGGCAAACATTCAATGAGAGGCAGGTAACTGAGGTATTTGAGCTGATTGGCATGGTCAACGTTAGATACAGGTTTTTGTCGAAAAGGATACTGCTTCAGTACATCTTGGATATTTTCTGGAAGCCTTATTGTTTGGATAAATGTACTCTTGATGAGTTGTGTCAAGCAGTGGAGGCCATGATGGGAGATTTCAGGGAAAGCAGACAAGTCTAGAGTTTTGTCAGGAAACAACTTCTCAATGGAAGATGACAAAGTACCCAGTTGGTCCGATTCTGCTGTTGTTTTCACTACTGAGAGTAGGTTATTAAAATCATTTAGTCCTCCTCCCTGTTGCATGAGTAATGTTACAAACTGTGAGAGGTATGTTGGAGGAGAGTCTGTGATGCCCAGGAGGTGAGCAAGGCTGTAACAGGTGATGGGCAGGTGGGCTGGCTTCTCAGCACAAACTCTCAGGAGTTCTGTACAGTCAGTCTGGGTTCTGACTGTGTGTGCTACCCACACCGCCATCAGGTATTGCCGTATGCTGTCATGTACAAACTGGAAGGCATCCTTTGCTTCACTAGAATCAACCGGTTTTAACCATCCAAAGCCTGACTGTTGACTGTCACTTTCTTCTAATTGGCTTTTGTAAACATAAACTGAATTGTAGTTTGTGTGATTTTGAAAAGCAGCTTTGCCTACCACAATGCAGAGGTTTTCATGCACAGTCTTGAATTGGTCATCGCCGATATCATTCTCAGAAAAGAGCTTCTTCATAGACATCTTAGTAGCAAATTCTACAAAAGTTGCCAATGAACTAGGAAAGCTTTGATACTGTTTCCAGTATTCGCACAAGTAAGAGTGGAAAAACCTGTCCCTGATGAGGTGCTTAACCAGTAAGTTACTTGGCCAGCTCTGCTGGATAGTCGTGTCTTCGTCAGTCTTGAAGAAGTCTTGTATGCAGTCATTCCAGGCTAAGGCGTCTTCACCGGTTGGATACGTCGGTAGGTTGCTGGTGTGTGGTGCTGAAATATGGTGAATATTATGTTTCTAACGCGTAATGTCTTAGATACACAGGACAATATCACCAGAGCCGTGTAGAATAGAAATATTGCTTTGTGTTAATGGAATCCATTCCGCATGAGATATCGATCAATTGAAACAACAAATAAATTACCTTAATTAGTACAACTGATACATAATTAGATGTTCCATTTACCAGAATCTAGAGATGTTGTCCCATCCTCCTGAGAAATGTCCCTTCCCTCCACGTTGCTATGGTTACCATCTGACCCGGATGTCGACGCCTCTCTGTGAGTGACCTCTGGTGACCTTTCATTGAATTGGTCCTCCCCTATGAAGACAAGAAACGATTAAGTTCAAAATGTATTTCATACCGATTGAGTAGAAGTAGCTTGACATGTAGCATACAAACAGAAACAGTTAACTTAATTATAAAAACACAATATTTGTCAAGAAGACAATGCCTTTATCAGATCTTAGCATAAAGTTAGAATCAATTTGCAGTTATCAAAGCAGTCATCAAACACTTACCTTGTGTTGTCCTTGGACGTGGCCCAGTTTTACGTGCTGCACCACCAGAGTCTCCATCTGAGGCAACATATGTAAAAGTTTTACTAAACAAATAACAGTTAGCAACAACAGTTAACATTAGTACACCTGGTCTTTGTTAAGCATATTAAAAAATGGAAATCTGTATTTTCGAACCCTCTTCTGAAAAAAGGTAAAAGAACACAATGTATGTCATCTCACCGTCATCTGAGTCTCCATCTGAACTTGACCTATCATCTTTGTCATCATCACCTTTCCACTCTGACCCCCATGACCCATCGTCCACATCCTTCTGGAACAATGCACCGGTCTCCAACTCATCTGCAGATAAAGCAAGCTTGCATCAATTTATGGAGAAGAGCTCAGATATTTCTATGTCTTTACCAGTCTCACCAAGTTTGAAGACAGGTCCTTGGCACAAAAAGAAGAAATGAAACCAACAAAATGTACTATCATCACCTGCTATCTGGTGCAGCCCAGCTGTTCTCAGTCCCACCAACACAGCGTCCACTGATGCTCCCCACAGTTCCCTCTGTACCCACTCCCACAGACACCAGTGTGGATGGTAGCTGGGGTGATAGGTGCTGCTGATCCTCTCCACGTCTGCACTGGTGAATCCCAGCTGTAAGGCCAGCCATGTCCAGTAGGGACCCAGTCTGTCGGCTAGCAGCAGCAGCTGGTAGTAGCAGTCTGGGCAGGAAAAAGAAAAAAAGAAGGGGATTTGACACACTCAAAATTTCATCAGTAACCAAAGGCAACATCCATTTTTGTTTGGTGCCTGATAATATTTATTGTTACTTAACGAATGCAATATTGTTGGACTAGAATGACGACTTCCCCTGCCACCACGCATGGGTTCAGCTATGTGTCAATGACATCAAAGTACATAACACAGCCTTGATAAAATCTACAAGGAAATTTAAGAACGAATCACGATCAGTCATGGAGGAGGCCGATGAATAGATGATGATGATGACAGTTCACTGTACTTACGATAACAGAAAGGCTCCTCCTGCTGTTGTACCTGATGCATCAGATCTGTCTCTTCTTGTTGGTCCCCAGCACTGGCACCTGTTTCTGTCTCCGCCTGGACGCTGTGCGTGGTTGGTGGTTGGTCCTTATGTGGGTGTGGTTCTGTGTCCGTGTGGTGTTCTGTGCCCATGTGGTGTTCTGTGCCCATGTAGTGTTCTGTGTCCATGTAGTGTTCTGTGTCCATGTGGTGTTCTGTGCCCATGCGATGTACTGTGCCCATATAGTGTTCCGTGTCCATGAGATGTTCTGTGTCCATGTCGTGGTGTTCTGTACCCATGTGGTGTTCTGTGCCCATGTGGTGTTCTGTACCCATGTGGTGTTCTGTGCCCATGTGGTGTTCTGTGCCCATGTGGTGTTCTGTGCCCATGTGGTGTTCTGCATCCATGTGGTGTTCTGCGTCCAAGTTCTGTCCCGTGTCTGTGTTCCCTTGTATGGCATGTTGAGGCTCTGTGATCAGAGATGGTTGTTCTACATCCCTTTTGTAATCTTCTTCTGTCTTCAATACAGGAAATGACGCTGGTTGCATTGATGGATGCTCCCCTGTGCCTTCAGAGTAAATCGGTTGTTCTGTTTTGACGTGATGATGATGAGTCGTCAGACTGAGTTGTTCTGTTTTCACTCTGACTCTGTGACGCGGTTCTGTTTTTATGTGGGAGTCCATTTCTGTTGTGCTGTGCTGATCTTTGTGAGCTAACAGATGACCTTCTCTTTTCACGTGGAAGTGTGGTTCTGCCTTCACATGGCGAAGCCTTTGAAAGTCGAACGGTGGTGGTCTATTTATAAGTTCAGTTTTTAGAACTGGAGGCTGTTCTGATTTTAATGCTGACACGATAGGCGTTTCTGTCGAGTAGCTGCAGGATGGATTGTCTTGTGGTGGTTCCACCTTTACTGGGGACAGAGGCTCCTTTTTTATGAAGACTGGAACCTCGGGCGCTGCACTTCTCACATGGCTTCCTTCTGTAGGACCTCTTGGCTCCTCTGTGAGAAAAAGGGGGGGGGGGATGCGGTTAGAACCTGCATACATAGCAGGGATTGATGTCTATTGAAGCATTAGTTTTTGTTGGATTAAAATATTTTGTAATACAGGAATGAACCTCCTACCTTCATCTGATACACTGACGTCCTGACATTCCCCATCCACTCCCAGCAGTGTGACGTGTACGTACAGATCCTCCCCTTCTGCTGCCCTCATGTCGTCTGTGATCAGTTCCCGGGTCAGGGTTTCTGACAAACGTCCGTCTCTGTAGGCAGCTAAAAACGTCCGGTAGCAGGACACATCGTCGAAGTCAAGGAAGCAGAGCAGACAGCCACGCGTTATTCTTTTAACAATAGCTTGAAACTGCTTAAAACATTGAAGAATTCTTCTGTATGTGGGCAAATGTTTCAATACAGTCGTCGTTAATGCTGTTTCATGAACTTCATCAACATGCTCATTAGCTGCATGTTTGAGTCGCAGTTTTACTTTTTCTGCAAGTCTTTGTTGTTCGCCCGTCTCGCTGCCTGATTCGTCTGTCCCAAGCCGTAGTTCTACGTGTTCCTCAAAGAGCCCAATTGCTTCTTCAAACTTGTCCGGGTCTGTTACAACCTCTGGATGGAACACGTCTTTGCTCTTCTCCAACAAGGAAAAACGTTTAGCGCTTTCCCTAGCTGATGTTGTGTTGTAGGGAGGACTTTCGATGTTTCTTGAAGAAGATTCTGTGACGACATCATATAGAATAATTATTATAAGTTAACAATCTTGTCTACTCGCCTAAAACGAAGTGCTCCGATAGTTTAATGAAAGCACGTTTAGGTGGGTTAGAAATCAGCAGTTTGCTATTTTCTCCATCTCCTTCACAACTGACTCATCAGAGTCTGCTGATAATTAAAGATGGTATCTCACTGCACTTGCGTCATTCGTTCACTGCAGCACTGTTGTGATACTTTCTCCGATTTTTTTAATGATTTAGATATTGCGTAATAGGTAAAAATATGATATAGAAGACAGCAAAATACACAAAACGTAACAAAATTCGTTCTATATCTCTAAAATTCGTTGAGTATTTTTCAAACCCCGCAGTGACGCAAGCTTGACTCAAGTGTACTGAGATACCACCTTAAATCTTGCGATAGGAAGCAAGTTATATCAACATGCGTATTCAAGACTACTTCTAGTTGTCATCATCATGGCCGTCATCTACATCCACAACAAGGAGGGTTATTTTTCTCCGCCACCTTACAAGGTACAAATGTACTGAATACTTTTTAGCCTCCATAGCAGGCTCTCTGGACCTTTTCATATCTTTGGTCTCATATTACACTTTTGCTGGCTGTTACATTTTGTATTGGTCTTGATTTCGCAGCCTATCTTACAAGTCACGTAGAATAAATGCAACTTAATACATGAACATTCGATCACATTCACATTCAAACCATACGTAAAATCGCCTCTGTGGCTTGGTTCACACTTGGTTTTTGAGATACTGCAAAATGAAATAGTCCATTCCGGCAGTGTAAGTGTATCAGTGAGATTTGACAGTGATGCCTGGGAGGCTGCCCTCAGCCTGACCCCGGGCGTCTGGAATGTGCCGGCGGGTGACATACGGATCAGTCCATTCTAAGGAAAATGCAGGAAAATGGGTGGGGACAGGTTGTTTTAGAGGGGAATCATTGGAACTGCGCAAGACAGGAATGACGTTTGAGAACAAAATGGAGGCACGGTGTGTTTGAGATGAAGTCCTGTGGTTTTGTGAGTAGTTTTTATAAGTGTTAAGTCAATTCAGGTCAATGTATGACCACTGGGAGCTACTACCTGTCCTCTAAATTCAGTCGGTTGATTAAATAAAGCCAAAATATCAGGGAAAGACTTTGGTTGTGTGGTTTACTTTGAAACTTTTAGGCCCCCCTCCCCAAACAGGTACTTGTAAACATGCAATGATGCATCTGTGTTATTCCAGCAAGAATAGGTATATTTCCCCGACTGTGGAGGAAATGACTGACGTGTTACGTGCCCCTGAGGCCGTCTGGGCTCACGCACGCCGGGTCCCCGGACAGATGTAGCCTCTCCTATAAGTCCATGTAAGGAAATGCAGGAGGAGCCTTGGAAGTCTATCAACTGACTGCTTCCCCCTGCAGGAATAGCTTGCCAGGACCGGTGGATTTTGTAGGCTTTAACTCGACTCAGAGTCGAGTCCGAAAATAAGTGTGCAAACCCAGCCTATGACAGCACGTTTGATGATATTTTACCTTCCGCTGGGGATTCTTCGTATTCGGATCCAGTCCTCGGACGTTTCATGGACGTCTCTACAGGACTTTTTCCTTGATTATCTTCCTTCCTTTTGAATTCGCTTGTTGATGGCTGTGGCTCTGCATGGATAAGCAAAGTACGTAGATTGTAGACTGTCATGTGGACATTATAATGAAAATAAGACAAAAAACACAATTACTATCATTGGAATCTGTACGATTTCATAGCCTGTGAAACCCAAAATACTCTCCTAGCAGATGCTTGACTGTATAGTGATAAGGGAAGGAAATGGGTAAAAGAATATATTCTTTTTTTAAATAAAACAACCGAGTAAAGGTTGCATAAATTGCAAGACTTGGTGTATTGCTTTCTGGAATATCAAAGTTTGGATCAAAAACACACCTTCTAAGCTCTCTGCAGTCAGTCGCTCTTCAATGTCGATGAGTGCCTGCTTCAGAACCTGTACTTTGGCTTCTCTTCCCTCTTTGTTTCTCCACCTGCGCAGCACCTCTCTGCACCTGCGGTCCTGATCAAGCTTGGAGGTACTGATTCCATCTATCTGGTTATCATCGAATCCCAGCTTCAGTGCCAGGCTGTCCCATTTTTTGCTGACTCTTGCGATGACTTTGTCAAAATATTTCTGCACATCCGCTGGAACAACGGTCAATGACATGTCATCACAACATTTCTAGAATTCTGTGCTGCACTTAAGGAATTTGTGTTTTTCATAACATTATTCTGTTGAGGGCAAGTGCTTTCACCATTTTTGTATGCAGATAGACAATGTATACACTATCAATGGTGTTTTTTTCTATTTTGCAAGGGGTATATGTAGTAGCCTCCTTCGCAGAATTCCGAAGGGAAACGTTTATTTTTTGGGGACCGTTCGTGATTTCAACATAGGATAAGGTTCTCTGTGCCTTTACCACACTAACACTTGTAATGAAAACCACCAATGGCAATGCTGGTGCTGTCTGAATGATCTGCGGTTTGGCTCTCCTTTTGTAAAATCTAAAGTCAAATCCAAACACCTCATCATACTGGCACACTGAAGACTTAGGGAACAGCGGCGCAGAAAGTAACGTATTTTAATAGAATTGTTTATTTGCAAAATCATGCCCGAGGGCTAATTGCATACACAGTCTCAAGAACTAAGAGAGGTAAGTACATAAAACTAGTGTCTAATCAACTACATGATACTATGGATACTATTGTCGGGTTTGACTTCTTCTTTGAAGGCAGTGGTATTATATCCCAGAGAGGGAACATCAGATACTCTCAATCTCCGAAAAGCTTCAAATTTCATATAGCACTTTGACCATTTATAATATCAATGTTATCCACTGGCCTCGCTACAACAGTCAATGTACAAATTAGATATTATCTTGTACTCCATCAACACATGAATATAAATGCATATAAAAGTACCCTTGACCTACAACAATCTTATTTGAACATTCTGATAAACGAGATACAAGGAAACGATGATAAGATTGAACTTTATCTAATTTCTAGTGACTAGAATAAATCTCACCAGCAGTGCATTGTTGTTCCTCAGCCATGATCAATTAGTGAGAGGTCACAACAAGGTTTTATTGGCTGAAAATCTGAAAAAGGAAACAAATTACCATCATGACGCATATGTGAGAAATAATAATTATGCGTGGTTGAGTAGGCATCGACAAAAGGTATCTTGATATCGATTGCTTCGCGCTCTTGATAAACACCGGCCTTAGTGAAACTGGTTGGTCAAACTCTCACAATGAAAGCAAAACATGCACTCACAATTCAAATCATTTTCAGAACTCATTACAAAAGACCTTTGGTAGCATACATCAAGTGCATTATCAGGACACTACACAATGGATTATATGTTTGTATGCATTGTAACAGTCAAATTTAAGTAGTAGATCTTTTAGTTTTCTATTTAGTTGTCTAGCTTAGAAAACAACACTCCCAAGAAACTAGGACACACAATACTGCAGCCTGGTACTAGCAGCAGCCTCGGTACTGCAACAGCACCCCTAATTGATGCATGCAAAACAACGGTGGCAAAGCGTAGGGTCTCTGCCGTTTTTATTTTCCATCCGGCGTGTTGATGCATGTCAAAAGGTCAGCCAGCCTGAATAGGTGACTCCATGGACACGGCAGCCACTTGTTTACGTTTCTTTACAAAGAGATCAAGTTGCCTGTGCTTTGTCATAGACACCTCATATGGGTTTAACGCTATGGGGAATTTGTTACTGTGATGAATACAATACAAAGAAATGTACGAGTTAGTGGCTTCAAAAACATTCAGGAATGAACAGGTTGCCAATCAAAATAGTTAATTCGATTGTTGATTAAATACTTGCAGTTAGACTTAGGGTGTGGAAATTAAGTTAACGTTGTAGTCAGAACGCCGAACTTTTGTAGTGGTGTTGTTCGTCCGTCGAGTCTACGAGGACCGCTTTTGTCATCGTTGTCATCCATCCTTCAGGTATACGTAGTCACATGAGTGGTAATGCGTCATTGTAAGCACCTGGGGCAGGGGAATCCCCGTCTCCCAGGTAACCAAAACAAAGGCGCTCCCGCCAAGGCACAGTCATGTAACGTTAGATACGAAAAGACGGACGGACTCTCCCTTATTTCATAAATGGCTAACGACAGAAGTTTTGAGGTAACTGTTGTACGTTAGTTTTATCAATGATCTTTACACACTCTAACTCTGATCAACACCGTCAAACAACTGGCTTGGTCTGATAACGGTACAGGAAATTGAACAGGTGGGGAGGGGGGCCCCGAAAATCTATTGTCTTGAACACATCTATCGATTTTAGAAGGTAAAATATATCTTGTATGGCTGTACTTATCTCTAATAATAATGTTCAGGTGTAAACTCTGACATGCGGACAGTGGTGTCAGCTAAACGAGTTCATCAATAAGTTCATCACATCGAACCCAGCTTCAAAAGTTAACGGGGTTAGTCATAACTACAAAGTACGAGACGAAGGCACGACTTCTTCGAACCATCCAGTGGCGTCCCAAAACTTATCTAAGACAGTGAACAAGCGTCAACTTACGGTGTTTGTTCGTTGTTGGCAAGACAAAGATACAGCAACAGTTACAGAACCTACAGGTTCTCCGCCATTTTGGTTCTTGGTGGAAAGTCCCAGCTTTGTTGACCTTACCGAGGTGAACAACAATAAACATGACCCCTCTCGGAAACAAAACACCTTTACAATTCTGGCAGTCAGTCAGCAGCCCGCCTCTTTCATGGGTATTGTCTTACCATCGTATCAACGTGGTTTAGCGGTAGTGAAGTACTGAAGTAGTTAATACATCGTTCCTGTCTTTACCTACTTCCCCTAATAGTAAAGCTAAAGTAAAGGGGTGACGTCTGTCATCCTCTTTGCGTGGCCCTAATTACATTGTCTCAAGAATGACATTGTCTCACCATCGCCCCAGACGTTCTATTTTACCCACCTGACAAAGCTGACGCACTGAGCTGATTATTATTGCACCAACTATGTTAAATATTTTCATGATTCAACATTTTGCTTCCGATGACAAACACAATGGAAAGTCAGCTTTCACGTGAATCACCTCACTACAGTTAGTCTCCTTAGCACTTAGCGAATGAGCAGGGCAAAGAAAAAAGCTTTTTTTGCTTTTTTTCTGGACACAAACGTCTCAAGGGCAGAGCAAACTTTACGGTTCACTGAAATGTGTCTACAAACGACCATGTATACAATATAGCCACGTATAAAAGAAAAGACGGACACTCTCACACTGCATTACTAGATTAGACTATTTGAGGTGTTCAGTGATATAGGTTACAATACATGACACAAACTCCCAATCTGATCAACACAACCTACCTGCTCTGATATTTAACGGTATAAAGACTAGAACAAGTGCCACGGGGAGGGCGCACTAAAATGTAGCTCAATCAGATTCATCTTGAGCATATGTATCGATAGTTCAAGGAAAGGAACTCTTATGGCTATAATTGTAATTATCATTTATTTTATACATTCAGACAAGAACTCTATACTATAGAGGTAAATACTGCAATCAAAGCAGCACCAGTGAGTTCATAGGAATGACGTCACAAAAATTACCCAGCATGGGGGAATTCTCTTGGTGCAGATGTTCTATCAGACGCCCACGTACAGTTTCCTTAACAACCAAGCCTACTTAGCGACCACGCAAAGAAGAAAATCATTCATTTCGGCTGTATAAAGACCTGTCAACAAGGGCACTATATAGCTACTCAGAAAAGTCTGCCATGAAAGTTTACATCAATGTTCCATGCAACGCATAAAGGGTACCAACAGTTCCTCTTATTCTGGCTTCAGATACGTAGAAGCAGAAAGACAAACTCTCTCATATTACATTAGTTAAGCTTACAACAGAGGTTTTGAGGTGACTGCTGTACGTTTCATCAATAATCAGAGCGCAAAAATCTGTACTGTGGTCAACAATAACAGCCGATCTGGTCTGATAACGGTACAGAACAGTGAACAGGTGGGGAGGGGGGCACTACTAAAAATCTACATAAATAAAATTTATCTTGAACATATCTATCTACATTACAAGAAAAAACTGCAATATCTATAACAATTTCATTTTTCGAGGTATAGACGCTGTTGTTGTGGACAGGGGTGTCATCAAAGCGAACACAAGGTGATCAGTCCGAACGCAGTACGCAAAGTTAAACGGGACAACTAGAGGGCACTAGTCGAGACACTATGACTGCGACTTGTTTAAATGTTTATCCAGATACGCATCAAAACTTATCTAATCTAAGACAGTGAATAAAAGGTCAACTTACGTTGTTGGTCCGTTTGTTGGTCATAAATCCCTTTAAACGCTCGTTACAGTTGTAAGTGCTCCAAACTTTTTTTCCTAAGTCCTAAGACCACCGCCTGGTGGAAAGTCCCCACCGCTGACTCAGTTGACCTTGCCCAGGTAAACAACGATAAACATGACCCCTTCAGCAAACAAAGCGCCTTTACAATTCTGGCAATCTGCCAGCAGCCCACCTCTTTCAGGGGGTATCGCCGTGACATCGTATCACCCCAAGGCCCCATGTTTATATTGTGGTGTTTTCTACTCTCCAAGCAGAGGTTGAGTCGTGAAGATATAGTAGTAGTCGGGAAATTTACTGGTCCGCTCCCGCTCCTCTTACTAGTAAATTTACCGACTACTTCAGTATATCTTCGCGACTCAACCTCTGCTTGGAGAGTAGTGTTTTCGACCTACTCGCAAAGCTGTAAGGGTGAAGGGATAAAGTCTGCAATATCTAATCGGATTGTTTGACCAGGAGGGAGGTAAAGAAGCAAGAAGGCGATGGAGAAAAACGCGACAGTGATTTTGTTTACTTCCCATCTACTGTAGATTATGCCTAGGTACTGAAAAGTGTATGCATCACGTAATAGTGCAATATGCCATTGGGTGCCAGGGAGAACGGTTTGATGGACTTAATCTTTAGTAGAGTCAGATAGTTCCTAGTAATTCCTTTTGACAACTTAACTGCACGTTTTACTGACACTTCGGTCGGAAATCACTGCTGGAGGATACTGGTCTGTAGGTCAATGAGCTCCGTTCCATCATGCTAGACAGGACCTTATGGCAGTCAGGGTGTCGCTTTCCGAGGATGGCAGTCATGGTGTCACCGCTCTAAGGAGGAACTGAACTAAACTGTACTGGTTCCCAATTTGCTGTGGTAAACTTGTCGTACGTTTTGATAGTGCTCCAGCTTTATTAGCAGGGAGAATTGTGTTTTGCTATTATTGTTCTTCTGTGGAAGTGGTGGATAGATAAAAGTTAAATACTAGTCCAGCAATAGAATCACGCAAAAGACACACATATACCTTCAAATATTTATTTCAATTCCGTACAAATGATGATGATCTACGAAATATATACTTTCTAATGAAATTCATCTTTAACAATGACAATTACATATTCCTGCCCAACATGGGCTAAATGCATTGGGTTGGATAACTTAAGTATACTTGAAACAGGTTACATCTCATATCATCTAAAATCTAGAGTCTCTTTTCTCTTTTAAAACTTGTGTAAATAAATTTACAGAGCTTTTCCGGTTCGTTGTACTTTTTCAAATGTGAAGCAGTTAATATATTTATGTACAATTTATTTACAGCACAAGCGATAGATACAATCATGTAGTCTCCTATAGAATTTTCCTAACTTTGGCAGAATCACAATGTGTTTTGCAATGTGTTTTCGAATAATGCAATCAATATAATTCAACAATACAACATATATACAACATATATACAACATATATACGATATAAGATAAAAAGTAAATTCTATTGTAGTAAACTACTAGCATTTGACAGCAATTTTAAACTATACCAAAGTTACGAGTAATGCTGTATTTTTAGCTAATATCATGATCACATGGTTGTCATACTTAAAGGAGTTTGTCCCCACTAGGTATGGATCTTAGATTAACGTGGAGAAAGGTAAACACATCGGAATTTTACAAGAAAACATACGGCAGCTGAAATATGCTTCAGTGCCAAAGACATTTCAGAGGAGTACTTGTTCGGTAGTTCCCTACCTTGTGTGAAAGAGGTTAGTTTAGACATGCAACGACAACCATTTTTGTGGGTTACTTCAGACTGGCTTATGCATCCATAAAGCTACAGATGGATTCAATTCCTGATTATCAATTCATGTTTACGCGTCTTTCATATGCAGAGCATTATAGGGCTGAAAACATATGGGGCACTTTATGACTTGCTAAGTGATAACTCTGGAGTATTTGTGTCTTGAGGTTGATATTACTCATTATTACTAGTTAAGTTTTCAAAACTAAGGCATGCTATTAATTAGTTCCATGGCAGAAGTTACCAATGTACGTGATGTCTGGCGTTATTGTTGTGTCAGTAGGGATGATAAATTTTATGATGCATATCAGCTGCATTGTTCATATCATTAATGGCAACACACGGAACACGAGCTGCCAGGAGAGAGAGCCAATCTAGAGAGGCATCAACTATAAATTGTTTGATCTGCGACCTTTGTGGCTAATCACAACACGCAGCTGTCCGACCTTCACATCTATCCATGTCTCCCCCCTCAACCTCTCCCACTGCTGTTCCCCCCTCCGTACATCCTCCCCACCTGATTCCACAGCCGCGCCCACCTCAGCCTGGCTGCCGTCATACAAGAGTGTGTCCCCATAGTAAGCCTTTCCCTTCATGGTTCTCACGAAACCTCTGACACCTTCAGTACTGAACCTGTTACTATTCAAGTTGACTCGCTCCACATCTGTCCTAACCTTCAGCCATGTAGCTATGGTGGGGAGGGACTCGTCACTGATGGAATTGTAATGAATATCTACACGTGTCAAGAAGGGAAGATTGACAAATGCTTCAATCATTTCTTTAACACAAGACAACTTATTAGAACTAAGGTTCACCTCCTTCAGGTTCTGACATAAACCAAGACACTGTGCAAGACCAGGCACTGCCTCATCACTAATGGCACTGTTGCTGAGATTGATCTCCTCCAAGTTGGGGAGGGGAGGTAAGAAGTCTCCCCTGTTAGATAACTTGTTAAAGCTAAGGTTCACATTCTTCAAGTTCTGGCATGACGCAAGACCTTGTTTAAGTGCAGGTACTGCCTCATCACCTATGTCACTGCCACTGAGATTTATCGCTTCTAACAGCGGGAACTGTTGTAACATCAGCGTCAACAGCATCGTCATTTTTTCTAATGAACAGTTCATTATCATTATCCTGAGAGACTTCAATGGGGGTTGCATTTCATAGAATTGGTCCATGTGTTCAGCTTCCTCCTCCCCCTGACAGCTGACACAAAGTGCTAACTCCTGCAGGTTGGGCAACTGTGGGAGGAACTGCAGTAGAAGGGGGGCGACGGTCAACGGTAGCGGATGGGCAACTAGTCCCCAAGGGTATTTTCCCGACATGAGAAATAGTTTTGCTAACTGGCAGGCATTCTGTCTGTTATAGAGAAGAAACACAAGATCTTCATTGATGTTGTTTCCAGCAGTCTCAATTTGCATATCTTTGCATTGATCTTGTAGCAACAACAGCAGTGCTCCCTTACTGGAGATCTTGTTATTGGTGAGACAGACATTCTTAAGGTTCTGACAAGAAAAAATACCTTTGACAAAATCAGCCACTAACTCATCACTTATGGCATTGTCGCTGAGATCTATCTCCTCCAAGTTGGGGAGGAGGGGTAAGAATTCTCCTCTAGCTCTGTCAGACAAGTTATTATGACTAAGGTTCACTTTCTTTAGATTCTGACATGAACCAAGACCTTCAGCAAGACCAGACACTGCTTGATCACTAATGGCATTGTGACTGAGATCTATCTCCTCCAAGTTGGGGAGGGGAGGTAAGAAGTCTCCCCTGTCAGACAACTTGTTGTGACTAAGGTTCACCTTTTTCAGATTCTGACATGAACCAAGACCTTCAGCAAGACCAGGCACTGCCTCATCACTAATGGCATTGTGACTAAGATCTGTCTCCTCCAAGTTGGGGAGGGGAGGTAAGAAGTCTCCCCTGTCAGACAACTTGTTATGGCTAAGGTTCACCTTCTTCAGCTTCTGACATGAAGCAAATCCTTGGACAAGAGCAGGCACCTTCTCATCACTTATGTCACTGCCACTGAGATCTATCGCTTCTAGCACAGGGAACTGTTTCAACAGTGGCGTCAACAGCCTCCTCATCTTGTCTATTGAACAGTCCCTTAGCGTTAGCCTAAGGAACTTCAATCGAGTTTGCACTTCATACAGTTGGTCAATGAGATCAGCCTCCTCCTCTTCCTGACAGCTGACACAAAGCGCTAACTCCTGCAGGTTGGGCAGCTGTGGGAGGAACTGTAACAGATAGTTGACAGCAGTAAAATTCAGAGCAGTAACATTTCGCGAAGGGTATTTCCCCGGCATGAAAAATAGTTTTGTTACCTGGCTAGCATTCTGTCTGTTAGACAGTAGAGACATAAGATCGTCACTGATATTGTTTCCAGCAGTCTCCATCTGCATACGTTTGCATTGATCTTGTAGCAGCAAAATCAATGCTCCCTTATCGGAAATCTGATTATTGCTAAGATGGACATGCTTTAGGTTTTGACATGAACCAAGACCTTTAGCAAGACCAGGTACTGCCGCATCACTAATGGCATTGTGGCTGAGATCTATCTCCTCCAAGTTGGGGAGGGGAGGTAAGAAGTCTCCCCTGTCAGACAACTGGTTATTAATGGCAGCCTGGTTATAAGAAAGATTCAGTTTCTTCAGTTTCTGACATAAAGCCACAGCTTTACTACAAATGTCATTGTGGCTAAGATTTAAGTCTTCCAAGTTTAGAAGAGGAGGTAAAATATCTTGCATATAATTTAGATTGTTATAACTAAAGGTCACCCTTTTGATGCTCTGGCACGAACCAATACCTCTGATGACAAGGCCACTGTTGTGACTGAGATCTATCTCCTCCAAGAGTGGCAGGGTTGGTAACTCTACCATATACATATTATATCTAAGTTTCAATATCTTCATGTTTTTGCATGATTCCAGACAACGCCTGCACTTCATGCCTGCATGAATTTCCTCAAGCCTGGTACCCCAATAGCTGTCTCCACGCACTACTAAGTTGGTGAGAGACGGGGTAAATAGAAAATATGGAGCTATCTTAGAAAAATGCACCATATGAATCCCTTCTTTTTGACTGCTGAGTGTTTGCAGGGACGGGCAGTGCAAAAGGTACATCTGTATTTGGTCAATTTGCAAGGCTTTGTCATTATTTTTGAAACACAAGGTACCAACATCCCTAGTCTTAGTATGGAATAAAGGTAGATAACTTAAACATCGGATTTGTTCGTGATGGTTGGCATCTTTGACGGCTTTAGATTTCCTAAATGGATACATTTTGAGAAAGTCGTCAACTTTTAACGTGCTGAGTAGCTTAATTTCTTCAATTACTCTGGTCTTGGACATGAACTTTGACAGGACGTGGAGACCATAGAATGAAATTTCTTGGAGAGAAAGCAAATCAAGAGCTTTTTCTGGGAACATAGACTTTACAGCTGAAGTCAGTAAATCTACTTGTTGTGATTCTACGATTGTAGTTACGACATGTAATATATGATCGAAAGTCTCAAGTTCTGAATCTGACTGAATGAGGAAGTTCACAAACTGAAGCAGGTGGTCTCTATGGCTGTCTGACCCGCCCAGCAAATGGGCAACACAGTAACAACTGAGAGGAAGAGCAGCTGAAATTTTAACGAAATCTCTCAGTTGTTGCTCCCACTCTGTATTTGTTGTAATCATGTGTACAACCCACTTTGCAATGAGAAATTGTCGTATGCTGTCATGTACAAACTGGAAAGAGCCAGTGTCGTCATGATCCTCAGATATTGGTTGTAGCAGCCCTAAGCTAGACTGATGGATATCATCCCATTCTAGCTGACTTGGATGCACAAGACACTGTTGATTGTTTAATTCATTCTCGTAGGCTGTTTTCCCCAACACCAGGAGGAGACTTTCATAGGCAGACTCTAATTCTTCCTCTCTCATAAAATTTTGGGAAAACTTTCTTACACACACTTTAGCTACAAATTCTACAAATATAGATAATGTATCAGCAAAGTTTCGATGCTCTTTCCAGTATTCACACAAGAAAGAGTGGAAAAACCTGTCCCTGATGAGGTGCTTAACCAGTAAGTTACTTGGCCAGCTCTGCTGAATTACACTTGCGGTGCCTTCATCTGCCTTAAAGAAGTCTTGGAGACAGTCATGCCAGGCCAAGGCGTCTTCACCGGTTGGATACATGGAAGGGCTGACTGTGCTGCTGTGTCCTTCTAAAAATAAAGAGAAGTTTTCAAAACATCTATTTAATGTACAAGACTATGTTACGTAAACTATGTACCAAAAAATATGGTTATGCATTAATGTGATTCATTCTGGCTTTAGAATGCATTGTCCAATTGAACCAACGTGAAGTAATTTGCAACTAGTACTGTTACATTGTAAATTGTTCCACTTACCAGAATCTAGAGATGTTGTCCCATTTTCCTGAGAAATGGCCATGTTGATATGGCTACCACCTGAACCAGATGCCGACGCCTCTCGGTCTGTGTCGTCGGGTGACCTTTCATTGGGTTGGTCCTTCCCTATGCAAACATTGAGACAACGACAGCAAGTTTAATTTCAAAACATTCAAGTACAAGTGATTAAATAGGTAGAAACCAGAAACAGGTAACTTAAGTATGAAGAACATGATGGAATTCCATGCCAAAGCGACTTCACGCGTTGGATAATTGGCCATGGAATACGGCAAGAATCGTATATTTCAGATTATGAGGCCATAACCACCTGCTTTTTCCAAGGTTCCCATGGGTAAAAAAATACGGCATAGGTCTCATTCTCAGAGTACTGTACGTGATTTGTGAGTAGAAGATTTTACAACTCTGGGAACGAGAGCCACACATACCACGAATGAGTGAACAAAATGGCGGCATTTCGGACGCGTTTGTAGTACATAGATATAGATAGCAAACAGTGCTGTGTACGAAAGGTGCAGGGATTGCAGGTGAGATTTAATCACCCAGCCACATAGGTAAGAAGTTTCGAAAGGTAGGGAGAACAAGAAGCCACCCCCGGCCAGCACGAAAAGGGCCAGACGAACACATTCGTTCTCGTCTATGGGCTAACGTTACTATGTATGTAATGTAATGCGCTCTCCGGAGTCGTCATGTCTAGATATATGACAATGTCTATATAATAATAACGTTAATGACCCGCTTTCCTTCGGTGTATACGGTGCCATAATCCATGGCGGTTCCTATAACCACCTCATAAACGACCTCGTCCGCTACGCGGATTCGGTCGCTTCATTCGGTGGTTATAGGAACCGCCATGAATTATGGCACCGTATACACCTCAGGGCGGGCCATTAACCCTATATTATAATAGTTTTATATATTCACCAGAATCCGAAGGTCTGATCTCTTCCTCCTCAGACATGGGTCCTCCTTCCATGTTGCCATGGCTACCATCCGATGTCAACGCTGAAGTTTCCCTGTCATTGGAACTGTCCTCGCCTAGGATCAAGATCAATTTACGAAGTTGATATAACTGTCTTCTGATCCCAGTGTCGATGCCACATACACATTATCATATGCTACCTCACTATATTATACATAACAGTTACGGTTACAAACATTGTATAAAGCTCCGACCCATGTAATGCAAAAGTGGGATTGTTAACCACTGCGCTATAACGCTTACCACCAGTCCTGCCTGAATCTATGTCATTGTCTGCCTTCCCTTTTGCAGCATCACAATCTTCTTCTGTCACAAACAGCTGGCCAGAATCTGCTGCGTCTATATAAAACAAAAAAAGTGTCAGATGTGGGGAATCAGAACACGGTGATTTTAAATAAAAGCTTTAGCATCACATGCGACCATAAATGTTAAAATGCAGGGAATTTGTTCTCAAAAAAGGTATTATTGCAGCAATCATTCAACCAAAGGTGATGCGCTTACCTGCAACCTCGTGTATCCCAGCATCCCTTAGGGCCTGCACCAGCTGTTCCAGCGTGACGTCACCAACGTTCCTCTCCATCCAATCACAGATCAGCTGGTGAGGACGGAGGGAGGGGGGCAGTCTGGCTGTCAGGTCTCGGATGTAGTCAGTGTTGAAGCCGAGAGCTGAAGCCAGTCGCTCCCACATGGAACCCAGATGGTCAGCAATGGCAGCAAACTGCCTGTCAAGTTCTGTAAAACAAGTAACAAACATCTGTCTTTAGAATCCAGTACTGTAATCCAAAATGCATAAGTGGCTCCATGAGCCTTGTTTTGTAGTGAACTTGAAGTAAATATTTAAAAAGTGCTTAGAGGCTAGGAACACTTAGATATATAAATGCTACCGCAATGGTCACCATGCCTAGGGATAAGTACGTTTTCAGCATTTGGGGTGCGTTATGGTAATAGCTATTTCTGTGTTTGTATTGCCTGTAAAACATGCATAATACAAGACGTTAGAAATATTTTATGAACATTTCATTAGAATGGTTGTATAATCTTTTAACAGTTAAGATTAGATATAACCATGTACCTGATTCCTCCTTCACTTCCAGTCCATCGGTGCCTATTTCTGTAGCATAGGATGAAAAAAGGTAAATAACTAATGTTTTAAAACATATGACCACCTGTTAATTGTGTTATCAAATAGACATGAATGTGTTAAGACAAGTCAAAATAGCGTATCCAACATGTTGATGTCCTGAAGTACATTTTACAACATCCTGGCATCATAATTTCAATATATCGCTTAGTGTACCTGTTTTTACTGTTCCCATCATGCAGCAGGACGGCACCTGCTCAGCTGGCTCCTGCTTTAAATGGATGACGTCATCACTACCTGACACCAGCCGCCCACCTGTGTCGTCCCCATGGTTACTGCTGCCTGGTGCAGGAGGACCCTGTCCTGAATGTTCCCGAGATGGACCAGGGTGTGGGGGGCCTCGGCCTGCTGTGCCACTCGGGTCTGGAGAAGAGTAAAGAGAGTTGTGTCATTGAAAATGATGAAACATTTTTCAAGCACTCTTTGTCTTTAAATATATTTAGTATTTATATCATGCATCATCATGCATATTGAAAGCACATTGCTATACATGTGTGTTTTATGTGTAGAGGGTGAAAACATCAGAAAGCTACACTTACTTCGTTCTAAAGCGTAACCATCGTATACAATCGTCCCTGCTTTACAACAGTACTCTCAGGACTATCAGGAGATGACATACCCTGAAATATCAAGGTAGAGAGATGATGTCATGTCTAAAGATGACTTACCCTGGTCCGAGAAGTCTCCGTCCTCTGTAGCAGAGTCCAAGACTCGGACATGTATGTACAAGTCTGCTCCTCCCTCTGCTGCCCTCATGTCGTCTGTGATCAGTTCCCGGGTCAGGGTGTCGGACAGGCTCCCGTCACTGTAGCCTCGCCAAAATATGTCATAGGAATCATCATCTGCAAACTCTAAGTAACAATGTACACATCCTCGCTTGGCTTTCCTCAAGGCAGCTGCGAATCTCTTGAATATGGATGACATCTTATGCAGCTCCTCTTTATTGTCTGGGTCCAAGATTCTGCCTCTGAATATTGTCTGTGCTACTTCAGCAGTTTTGTTATTGACTCTCTTTCTTATTGTCAGTTTTACTTCTTCTTCTAATCCAGGCCTGCCATTATCTGAGTCACCAGAATCAAAAATGCCTGAAGTAATTTCCTCGAGGCACTGGACGTCTTTTTCAAACTTCTCAGAACTTTGTAATGTATCTTTGTCACACAAACTTTCACCGACGTTAATGATGGTATGATAAATGGTGTGTTCATCTTGTTGTTGTCTTTGATGACCATTGGACATCTGGTCAGCTGTGCTAGCCATGGTACCAGTCTGGGAGTATGGAGAATCTACGCCTGTAAAAGATGTAGCACAGGGAGGGTTTAGTAAAGCTGCCAGGCATCCATCCATGTGTAAGCAATAACAAGCAATGTTAACTTTACTCCTATTTGATTCAAAGCAAATCCCACCAGAATTGTGGCTGAATAAACTGATCTGTCTAAAGTACCCCAAAATGACGAGAAAGTCTGAATTTTCAGATGGATGTTCATCAATGTGAGAAGGAGTGCTGTATCCTTTTTCTTTTACCTGTGCCAGACTCCGGATCTTCACCATTAGTTGAACCCAATAATTCTTGGTGTTGGATTGACCATGACGTTGGCCTGACTATGGAGTTTGTCTCAGAACTGCCGCCTGTCCTCCCGTTGAATTGTTGAGATCTGGTGCCATTTTCATCTTTGCTCTGCTTCTGCTTCTTAGTCTTCCGTCCGTCAAAACCATTTGGCTCTGGGGTGACATTCCAGACAACCGTTAGGGTACGCTTGTTTTTCAAACATGTCGTTACGTTGCTTGTAGACGATGGTCATATAAAGTCAATGCACAACATTGTATAATTACAGGGCTATTGGACATTTGGTGTCTTAGAAAAATGAAGCTTTAAGTTACCAGAACAAATCTGTTTTGATTTCTAACTTGACCACATTTAATTTCGCCCTTACTATTTCAATGAGGTACACTTTGTGTCTATGAAAACGATTCCAAAGATGCCCAATTTGCTAGATATTACGATCACTGTACTTTCCTTTGTCTACAAATAGAGACAGTGCACTGAAAAATGATATGTCACAACTTTGCTTTTCGCACATTTCAGTGCGAAGAAGAAATAGATTAACACAAAGAAGTTCTTGGATAGCAATTAACTCCTAGACAACAAATATGATCCTTTGTTCACATTATCACGCGCAGTGTTTACTCTATAACAGTTTGCTTGAATGATCTTTTACCTTCCGCATATGATGCTCCGTCTTCGGAATCAGATTCAGTCCTTCGTCTCTTCGACGACTGTACAGGGGTTGGTTCCTTCCTTTTACCTTTGCCTGTGGAAGGTTGTGTGGCTAGCTCAGGTAACTCTGCATGATGCATATACGAGTATGTTAAGTAATGCAAGGGAAATATAGAATATTGCCATAACGATTGTTTTATCCCCGATACATAATCTATGCTTTCCTGTAGCTGCAGTTTTCTACACATGCACTATATTGACAAATGCCTTGATGCACACACTCACTGGTCCTACAAACATGTATGTAAATTAAAAAAAAAATTGTTTCTTGTAAGAGTTTGGACATTCAAAAGAATTGTGGTGGAACAATAGCTATGTCCATTTCCCTCATTTATGTAGTAAAAATATTTGTTTTAAACACAACGTGATAACTACATCGTCTACATGTGATAGGGAAATGTATAAACTTTGTCACATTATTTTACCACGATGATACCCATAAGAAGTTATATCATATTAATTAACTAGAAGAAGCACACTTAATTTTCTTATGGTGGACTCATCTGACAACCCTCCCCCCTCACATATATTTCACCAAAAGAAACCAAAAGAAGAAGCACCAGTATAATTTATTTATCTTGAATAAATGTTGACAAGGACTTAAGTCATGACGAGGAAAGTGCAATCCTTCTAAGAGGATTACGTTACAATTACATTGGCGGTTACACATGTGAAAAACACACCTTCTAAGCTCTCTGCAGTCAGCCGTTCTTCAATACCAATGAGAGCCTCCTTCAGAACCTGTAGAGTAGCCTTCCTTCCCTCCCTGTTTCTCCACCTGTGCAACATCTCCCTGCACCTGCGGTCCTGGTCAGGCTTCAGTGTCTCAATTCCTTTTATTTGGTTCTCGCTGAACCCCAGCTTCCGGGCCAGGTCGTCCCACTTGTGGCTGACTTCGGAGATGACTTTGCCGAAAGATTCCTGCACGTCACCTGAAATTCAAAATACATTGAGTCTCTCACCAATCCTCAACTAAATATTTCATAATTGCAGAATAACGTTATCCTGAAACAAAATTATGTCATGTTCATATTACTTGGCATCAGAATTGCTATTATGGAATTGTTATGGTAGGTAGGTAGTTATGAAAAAATGTGTTAACACCTTGTTTTTGCTATCCCACCAGAGCAACAAAGAAGATAGAAATAATTAAAATAATCGATAAATTTTAAAGATATGTTTTTCTGATCAGTGTCATTATAAAATGTTGTAAAGATTACCAGCAGGACTACGCATGCGCTGTACTTCCTCTGCCATGGTGACCTCACAGGTCACACGGTGTCAAAGTTCATCGGACAAAACTTTCTGAAACATCAAAATACATTTACTATGACCACATGTCAAAACCTAATTCATCGTTTGTGTGACAATATGACTACGATTTAGCGACACCATGTTTTAAAGTTAACAGGACTCTTCGTTAGACGTATTTGGAAAAACAGGTACCACACGAACCTGAGTCCATGAGACATAGGCATGCTTAACATAAACTTTTGACCCTCCAACGGGCTTAAAATGACAAATGTGCCAAGCGACTTATCTTTGTTTGCCAACAGGGGTCTGGGGACCACAAAGGTCGATGTACAGCAAACAATTCATGACAGAGATGTTGACAAAGAAACAAAAGACATATTTGCCAAAATCTACCACAGACAGTCTTATCATTTAAGGTCTAGCACAAGGAAACATTGTGAACTTTTTCGTATGGAAAACGTGTTGAACACTCGGGCATTGTAATACATAAAAGAGCAAACAGAGGCTTCCTCCCTATACGTACCAGTTTTTAGCGATAAATTGACATATTGATTGCCTGGTGATACTGTTTTAGTCGATTCTAAATGATCTAATCCATAACCTGAGAGAACCCCAACGCAGTCAACCGATCGATAATTCAAGTGGACCATTGTGCAAACATGAATAACCCTCCCTTTCTACATTCAAATATTATCCTTCAAGCCAAGCCCAAACAAGTATAACATTGCCCATCATTCATTACGGTAAAGTAAAAGCATGGGGATTACGTCATTTAGAACTGCCCGGATGTAGGGAATTGCAGACTGAAACTTTTCTTACCATGACACACGTCAATTTTTAACGATGAATTCATCGATTTTCAATCCACAGACTGCACATGAAGTTTTTACCAGGTCAAAATAATCTATACACAAACATCACCAGGAACTGCCTCAATACTTTCAACTTTCTCCTTCAGAAGGACCCTTGTGCAAACAACTTGGTTTGAGGGCGGCGGCGTTCGCATGAAACTCCAGCCCCAACCAACCTCAAAACAATCCTGCATGTAGAGCAAATATTATTTTCTCAAACACCCACATTTCTTGACTCCACAGGGTTCACTAATGATTGACGCACAGTCAAAACTCTACTATGGAGATGACGTCATTTATAAATGCCCGGATGTGGGGAATCCCCTTTTCACAGGTTAGCGGTGCGCAACTTTCCTCAGACCCCAAAATTACGTCACATGTCACCTTGCAACCAAATCTACTTTCTCTGTATTCCAAGCTGGATTAGAAATTTTTTGGATGTCTAACGTATCATAAGAAACCATAAACACATTTGATAAGAAAAAATTCTGTGTTCACAGCCCTGTTTCAACGTCCCTATACGCTGGTATAGAGGAGCTTTTGTCTTTTGCTCGTGCCCAAACCAATATCAATCATAAGTCTTTAATCCTATAAGTAAAACTAAATGATGAAGCTAACAAGAAAACCATGTAATAGATACTACATGTCTCTGCTTTGAACATATTTAAAATGAATAGTTTACTTACTTTAACATTGACGTTTTCAACGTGGATTCTAACAGTTAAATATAAACACTTCTTCTAGTAAACTGGCCACATTCTGACCACACCAATAACCTTACCACAAGTTATATCAAGGAGTACATACTGCACTATCCAATCATGTTATCGTCGTTATAAAATACAATGTGGATCCTTATCCATAACAGGTCATAACAATGATTATACATAAAAGCTTAAAATGTTATCATCATGCAATTTGGCCCCCCTCCCCACCCCTCGCGAGCGACATGTGCAGTTAAAAAAATGTTCCAATGCTCCTCATTGTAGTACAGGGATATCTTATGATCTAAATACCTATTATAGCCATCATTTGCCAACAAAGGCCTGATTTATACGGAAGAAAAGACGACTAACCTGAAGGAAACTTTTATTTCCTGTTGGAACGCAGGCTGACTAGGCGGGTGCTCAGTATAACATCGGGTAAAAAGACTTACTTCGTGCCGTATTACGTCTACAACATGACAACATGCACACCAACTGCCGTCTGCAAACATCTGTAGACGTACTTAAAACAAGGATATGTAACATTGAAGTCCTTTAACCAGTACTGAAAACAGACGCTAAGAAATATGGCGTCACGGTAAAAGTCAGAGTTTAAATGGCGTCATCGGAAAGTACCTGGATCTGAACTTCGGCCAGTTACCTGCACAGAGTAAACATCAGACTGTAAACAACCCAAATGACCCCCTCCCCACTCCCGCACACGTACTACACACGGACACGAGCTGGCATATGGTAGAGTGGCGTTTTCTGTAAGAAGAGTTGAACATGGAGTGTAATCGGTGGTGTTACTTGGGTAGTATAGCAGGGCGTCTTACACACGATTTAAATACAACATATGAAGTTGTTTGTTGTTGCACAGGACAGTGTGGATTTCGAATTCAGCCTGCAGACAGTTGGTCTCAAATGTTACCGATGGATTCTAACAATATCTTTTTTAGGTCCAAAAATCATCTTGGGTATTCAATAGATCTTCTAAGAATACTTAGCAAGGTCAACTCTTATGAAAGCTATTCTGTGGTAATCACGGGACACTAAAGGCTTTATCAAGAATTGGTGAGAAACGTGTTCAGAAGAACCTGATGTTTTTTTTATTTATTTGCTCTAAGATAAACACAATGTGACAAGGTGCTCAAGTGAGTGACGTATTTCAACAGTGCCACAGACAGAAGGTAAACCCTGGCTTAAGGCCGTATTCAAGGCTAGCGCGTTGTTTCTATCCACTGTGTATCGGGCATGATAAAGTGGAGCCCAACCCTCTCCTTCCACTGCCTTTTACCTCCCCAGCCGACGTCTAAGTGCATTTCCCAAGGGCATAAGATCGGTAGCATGACAGGACTCGAACTCAGGACCACTGGGTTCTGGGCCAAATGTTCCACATCACAAATATGATGGGGGGGAGGGGGGGTGTAGATTGTAGTGGTTGCCACAGAGTACTCCATCACAATCATTCACCGATGTGACCTTGCGAACTACCATGGTAAAATATTTCTATGGTACCGCTACATCATAAAATAGTTAATACATCATATCTGAAATACATTTTCAAGACAAAATAACTACATAGAAATGCATTAGCTAACAGAAATGAATACACCATGATGATATGGCTAACGTATCATCCATTGTTGCACTGTCTAGTAACCCAAACACCTTACAGCACTTTTAATGGAAATTGATTTCTTTGTTCGATAAATAGACATAAACACCATTGCATTTGTTCAACGTCTACTTCTATAATATATTACGATTGAAATTATAATATGGATGCTTTCTATCAAACAATAATTTACAGGATATGTATACTTGACTACTTGTATTGGCGAATTGCGAGAGAAACATGTGATACCTAATATTCAATTATGTTTTGAGCAACATTTCCTGAAATATCGTAAAAATTGTTTTTGCATTGTCACACTTTCAAGTTCAAGGTCAAATAAGCCTCAAAATCTCAAACCCCTTTGCGAGTCTTTCGCCATTTCCCCGTTCCCCAAAAGACCGAAATTAGGCAATTTGACGGTCTCCTTTGCCACTATTCATGATACAGCCGGGAGCGGTACTGCAGGTTAGGCTCTCATAGGGTATGTATTCTTACCTTCTAAAAAGCGAGAATATGCAAGGAATTACACTTAAAGCCAACGAATTCTCGACCAAACAGGTCTAGGACCCTTCACGTACATGTTTGATGACCTGAAAGACGTCTAATATCACGCTTTGGCACAGAAAGGAGCGATGTTTAATTGAGGGGGTTGAGCTCATGTCACATCCGTCGAAGCGCCGCCTACATTCTCTTACACACCAAGTCTTGTCCGTAATGAGTAAGTTCAGGATAAATGCGGATAACTTTCACTTTCCGTGGAGAACTGAAGCCTTAGACACAACTTTCCGTCCGCTTATACGGGATAAGGGACTGTCAGGGAAGCCCGAACGTCACTCAGAAAACAGCCCGATGTTTCATCCTAACATCTGCTTGGATACCTTATGGAATTCCATACATTTCATTTACTAATCTGCCCTTCCGCTTAATATGTAACGTACTAACAAATATCTGGACACCAGACCACAGAATTCTATACGAAGGACATACGTGCAAATTGTATGCAAGTTATATGGACTGGTTAACTTAGAATAATATACTTTATGCCTAACAAAGGTGTGCTGCATGAAATCGCGCGCCCTTTGGTAAGAGAAGAAAAGACATTGAAAGTACCGTTCCAGACTGCTTCAAACATGTACATGACCCACGTTTTCAGTCATCCAGTCTGTACAACTAGTCTGTATTCTTCAGGTACATGTATGCTACGCTCGTGTATGGGACATGTATAGGCTTGTGATAT
>NW_023365773.1:579194-582135 GCF_000003815.2 Branchiostoma floridae
CAATAGAAATGTATGCGTGTACATTTCCTGTAGATTGTCGATTTCGAAATAACGGCCATATCATAATTTCAATCGTAATATATGATACATGTAGATGTTGAACAAATGTAACAATGTTTATGAGTGTTTATCGATGAATAGAATCAATTTCCTTCCAAAATGCTGTATATAGTGTTTGGGTAACTAAACTGTGCAAAGGTGGGTCTAATGGTAGCTATATTGTCATAATCTATTCATTTTCTTATTTTTCCGAAAATTTTATTTTCTCACTTCAGCTATAGGGCTTTTTTTCATGGTTAATACCGATTGAAGGAGGCCGTGTATATAAAAGAAATTGCCAGACTAGTCCATTAATAATATCGCACACGCACATGTCATTACAAAAATATCTATTTTCATCCCTGTACAATTCATACACAATATGGTAATTGAGCAAATAGGTACATTTAATTTGATAGATCTTCAACTCAGATAACGTAAAATATATACAGTATATATACAACACAAGATATAGATCTAAACGAACGGCCTCTTATAGAATGTATGTAGCTTTGACAGAATCACAAGTTCCTTTCGAAGTCACGAATAACGCTGTAATAGCGAAAAACAATGTTATGCTTTACGTTAACATTACATGGATTATGCTATACATCTATAATAACAACGGTGGTAATGAACGAATATGACATATGGAGTTCAATGCGCTTGAACTAAACATTGTTATGTACAGTTTATATACAGTAAGAGATCCAAACATACATTCTTTTACAGTATGTTTCAGCTCTGACAAATTACAAATCTAGAACTTTACAAAATTACAAATAGTGCTGTGTTTTAACTTAACATGTGTGGCATTAACATCCGTGTTATATTTACACGGAGATTTACAAGGAACTTGTCACCAGTAGACTTGGCGCTAACATAAGCTTGTTGGACTCGGCGGATGGGGACTGAGTGGGAAAAAGCTAAATGAATTGGGCATAACGATACACGGCAATTATCTACAGTGTCAAACCCCTTAAGAGAGGAATACTTGTACCGGGTTTCCCTACCTAATATGGTACATTTATGAACGAGGGAGGCATGCAACGAAAAACATGTACATTTGTGTTGTTGGACTTAATTCCTGATTATCAATCCATGTTTACGCGTCTTTTATGTGCAGAACATTACAGGGCGGATCATATATATAGGAGACACTTGAAGTTTGGATGACTTGCTAAGTGTCTTTAAGTTGATATATTACTCATGGTCACTTGTCTAAGTGTCAAAAGTAAGAAATGCTTGGTTCAATAGCAGAAGCCACCAAGGTGCGTGATGTCTGGCGTTATTGTTTTGACAGTATGGATGATAGATAATTTTTTCGACAAATATCGGCTGCATGGCTTATACATGCGTATCATTATGGGGAACACGCGGAACACGGGCTGTCACGAGAGTGAGCCAACTTAGAGCGACATTGGCTGCAAACTGTTCGATCTGCGACCTTTGTGGTCAATCAAAACCCACAGCTGTCCGACCTTCACGTCTATCCAATCTGCCATTATCCTCAACCTCTCCCACTGCTGTTCCTCCCTCCGTACATCCTCCCCACCTGATTCCACAGCCTCGCCAACATCAGCCTGGCTGCCGTCATACAGGAGGACATCAGAGGACACCCTGTAAGCCTTTCCCTTCATGGTTCTCACAAAATCTCTGACTCCTTCAGCACTGAACCTGTTACCCCACAGCCAGACACTCTCCACATCTATCCTAACCTTCAGCCATGCAGCTATGGTGGGGAGGGACTCGTCACGGATGGAATTATCATCAATATCTACACGTGTCAGAAAGGGAAGGTTGATGAAGGTCGCTGCCAAGTCTCCAACATCAGACAACTTGTTATGACTAAGGTTCACCTTCTTTAGCTTCTGACATGAACCAAGACCTTCAGCAAGACAAGGCACTGCCTCATCACTAATGGCATAACCACTAAAGTCTATCTCCTCCAACAGAGGCAGGTGTTGGAACATCTGAGTTAAGAGTCTTGTGTTCCTCTCTAAATACCAGTCCTCCAGCTTCAGCTCCAGCTTCTTTAATGGATGTCGCTTCAGCTCCAGCTTCTTTAATATATGCTTCACTCTGTACAGCTGGTTGATGTGTTCAGCTTCCTCCTCCCCCTGACAGCTGACACAAAGCGCTAACTCCCGCAGGTTGGGCAGCTGTGGGAGGAACCGCACTAGAAGGTGGACTGCACTAACGGGCAGTGAAGCATCCCATCTTGAGTATCTTCGGGATATGAGATTAAGTTCTGTCATCTGGCTGGCATCTGTTCTGCGTGCAAGGAGAGACTGAAGATCGGGAGATATGCAATATCCAGTCCCCACCCGCAGCTGTCGGAATTGTTCTAGCAGCAATATCAGTGCTCCCTTATCCGATATCTTATTATCGGAAAGATTGACAATTCTCAAGTTTTGACATGAACCAAAACCTTCAGCAAGACCAGGCATTGCCTCATCACTAATGGCATTGTAACTGAGATCTATCTCCTTCAAGTTCCGGAGGGGAGGTAAGAAGTCTCCTCTGTCAGACAACTTGTTATGACTAAGGTTCACCTTCTTCAGGTTCTGACATGAAGCAAGACCTTCAGCAAGACCAGGGACTGCCTCATCACTAATGGCATTGTAACTGAGATCTATCTCCTCCAAGTTGGGGAGGGGAGGTAAGAAGTCTCCCCTGCCTGACAACTTGTTGTCACTAAGGTTCACCTTCTTCAGGTTCTGACATGAACCAAGACCTTCAGCAAGACCAGACACTGCCTCATCACTAATGGCATTGTGACTGAGATCTATCTCCTCCAAGTTGGGGAGGGCAGGTAAGAAGTCTCCCCTGAAAGACAACTTGTTATAACTAAGGTTCACCTTCTTCAGGTTCTGACAGGAACCAAGACCTCAGCAAGACC
>NW_023365773.1:582265-583450 GCF_000003815.2 Branchiostoma floridae
ACGTCTTTCACTGCAATGTCCACGGTGGTGACGTTTGGAGTAAATAACAATGACCTTGACAGGCTATCGAGGGAACCTATAGAAAATGATCCTGACTTAACAGTTATGTTTTCTAATGATGGAGCGAACTGCAAATACCAGTGGATGGTATCGACATCAATATCTATGTCAGTTTTGGCAATCCTGCATTCTTTGACGACACTACCTTTGTATCTAGATGTTCTTGGCATGCATTCAAAGAGAGGGAGGTAACTGAGGTATTTAAGTTGATTGGCATGGTCAACGTCAGATACAGGTTTTCGTCCAAAGGGATACTGTTTCAGTACATTTCTGATACTTATATTTTGTGGAAGCCTTATTGTCTGAATCAGTGTTGTACTCTTGATGAGTTGTGTCAAGCAGTAAAGGTCATGATGGGAGACTTCAGGGAGAGCAGACAAGTCTAGGGTTTTGTCAGTAAATAAATTCTCAATCGAAGATGACAAAGTACCTAGTTGGTTAGACTCTGCTGTAGTTGTCACTACTAAGAGAAGGTGGTTAAAATCATTTAGGTGTCTCCCCACCTGCTGCATGAGTAATGTTACAAACTGTGACAGGTATGTTGGATCAGAGTCTGCCATGCCCAGGAGGTGAGCAAGGCTGTAACAGGTGATGGGCAGGTGGGCTGACATCTCAGCACAAACTCTCAGGAGTTCTGTACAGTTAGTCTTGGTTCGGACTGTGTGTGCTACCCACACTGCCATGAGGTATTGCCGTATGCTGTCATGTACAAACTGGAAGGCATCCTTTGCTTCACTAGAATCAACCGGTTTTAACCAGCCAAAGTCTGGCTGCTGAATGTCACCCCTTTCTAATTGCCTTTTATACACATACACTGAATTGTGGTTTGTGTGTTGTTCAAAAGCAGCTTTGCCTACCACAATACTGATGTTTTCATACACAGTATTGAATTGGTCATCGCTGACATCATTCTCATAACATAAGTGCTTTACAGACATCTTAGTAACAAAATCTACAAAAGCTGCTAATGAACCAGGAAAGCTTTGATACTGTTTCCAGTATTCACACAAGTAAGAGTGGAAAAACCTGTCCCTGA
The DNA here is from genome assembly GCF_000003815.2 of Branchiostoma floridae. Classification (NCBI taxonomy): domain Eukaryota; kingdom Metazoa; phylum Chordata; class Leptocardii; order Amphioxiformes; family Branchiostomatidae; genus Branchiostoma; species Branchiostoma floridae. Next base: position 583,362 of record NW_023365773.1, read on the forward strand.
TGAGGTGCTTAACCAGTAAGTTACTTGGCCAGCTCTGCTGGATAAGCCTTGCCGTGTCTTTATCAGTCTTGAAGAAGTCTGAAGACATT
>NW_023365773.1:584200-602092 GCF_000003815.2 Branchiostoma floridae
AGAAAGCAAATATTGAGAAATATATCCTTAATTACTCAGAACGGACAAGACTTTATGCGAACACGAATGTAGGCGGCGCTTCGAAGGATGTGAGGAGAGCTCCACCCCCGCATTTATACATCGGTCCTTTCTGTGCCAACGCGAGTTGTGAAAACTCTTACAAGTAATTCTACATGCACGGGAAGATTTTCAGACCCGTTTGGGCGATTGTTCACTTTTGTGCAATGCCTGCAATATTCTCGCCTTTTAGATGGTGAGAGTACATACCCTATGGGAGCCTAATCTGCAGTACCGCTCCCGGCCGTATCGGGAAAAGTGGCGAAGGAGACCGTCAAATTGCCAAATCTCGGTCTTTTCGTGATTGGGGAAATGGCGAAAGGCTCGCAAAGGGGTTTGAGATTTCGAAGCTTGAACTTGACACTGTGACAATGTTGAACCGCTTATAACAATACCTTAACACATTTCGCTTAAAACATAACTGGATGTTAGTTTATATGTTACACGTTTGTCTCGCAATTCAACAATAGAAATGTATGCGTGTACATTTCCTGTAGATTGTCGATTTCGAAATAACGGCCATATCATAATTTCAATCGTAATATATGATACATGTAGATGTTGAACAAATGTAACAATGTTTATGAGTGTTTATCGATGAATAGAATCAATTTCCTTCCAAAATGCTGTATATAGTGTTTGGGTAACTAAACTGTGCAAAGGTGGGTCTAATGGTAGCTATATTGTCATAATCTATTCATTTTCTTATTTTTCCGAAAATTTTATTTTCTCACTTCAGCTATAGGGCTTTTTTTCATGGTTAATACCGATTGAAGGAGGCCGTGTATATAAAAGAAATTGCCAGACTAGTCCATTAATAATATCGCACACGCACATGTCATTACAAAAATATCTATTTTCATCCCTGTACAATTCATACACAATATGGTAATTGAGCAAATAGGTACATTTAATTTGATAGATCTTCAACTCAGATAACGTAAAATATATACAGTATATATACAACACAAGATATAGATCTAAACGAACGGCCTCTTATAGAATGTATGTAGCTTTGACAGAATCACAAGTTCCTTTCGAAGTCACGAATAACGCTGTAATAGCGAAAAACAATGTTATGCTTTACGTTAACATTACATGGATTATGCTATACATCTATAATAACAACGGTGGTAATGAACGAATATGACATATGGAGTTCAATGCGCTTGAACTAAACATTGTTATGTACAGTTTATATACAGTAAGAGATCCAAACATACATTCTTTTACAGTATGTTTCAGCTCTGACAAATTACAAATCTAGAACTTTACAAAATTACAAATAGTGCTGTGTTTTAACTTAACATGTGTGGCATTAACATCCGTGTTATATTTACACGGAGATTTACAAGGAACTTGTCACCAGTAGACTTGGCGCTAACATAAGCTTGTTGGACTCGGCGGATGGGGACTGAGTGGGAAAAAGCTAAATGAATTGGGCATAACGATACACGGCAATTATCTACAGTGTCAAACCCCTTAAGAGAGGAATACTTGTACCGGGTTTCCCTACCTAATATGGTACATTTATGAACGAGGGAGGCATGCAACGAAAAACATGTACATTTGTGTTGTTGGACTTAATTCCTGATTATCAATCCATGTTTACGCGTCTTTTATGTGCAGAACATTACAGGGCGGATCATATATATAGGAGACACTTGAAGTTTGGATGACTTGCTAAGTGTCTTTAAGTTGATATATTACTCATGGTCACTTGTCTAAGTGTCAAAAGTAAGAAATGCTTGGTTCAATAGCAGAAGCCACCAAGGTGCGTGATGTCTGGCGTTATTGTTTTGACAGTATGGATGATAGATAATTTTTTCGACAAATATCGGCTGCATGGCTTATACATGCGTATCATTATGGGGAACACGCGGAACACGGGCTGTCACGAGAGTGAGCCAACTTAGAGCGACATTGGCTGCAAACTGTTCGATCTGCGACCTTTGTGGTCAATCAAAACCCACAGCTGTCCGACCTTCACGTCTATCCAATCTGCCATTATCCTCAACCTCTCCCACTGCTGTTCCTCCCTCCGTACATCCTCCCCACCTGATTCCACAGCCTCGCCAACATCAGCCTGGCTGCCGTCATACAGGAGGACATCAGAGGACACCCTGTAAGCCTTTCCCTTCATGGTTCTCACAAAATCTCTGACTCCTTCAGCACTGAACCTGTTACCCCACAGCCAGACACTCTCCACATCTATCCTAACCTTCAGCCATGCAGCTATGGTGGGGAGGGACTCGTCACGGATGGAATTATCATCAATATCTACACGTGTCAGAAAGGGAAGGTTGATGAAGGTCGCTGCCAAGTCTCCAACATCAGACAACTTGTTATGACTAAGGTTCACCTTCTTTAGCTTCTGACATGAACCAAGACCTTCAGCAAGACAAGGCACTGCCTCATCACTAATGGCATAACCACTAAAGTCTATCTCCTCCAACAGAGGCAGGTGTTGGAACATCTGAGTTAAGAGTCTTGTGTTCCTCTCTAAATACCAGTCCTCCAGCTTCAGCTCCAGCTTCTTTAATGGATGTCGCTTCAGCTCCAGCTTCTTTAATATATGCTTCACTCTGTACAGCTGGTTGATGTGTTCAGCTTCCTCCTCCCCCTGACAGCTGACACAAAGCGCTAACTCCCGCAGGTTGGGCAGCTGTGGGAGGAACCGCACTAGAAGGTGGACTGCACTAACGGGCAGTGAAGCATCCCATCTTGAGTATCTTCGGGATATGAGATTAAGTTCTGTCATCTGGCTGGCATCTGTTCTGCGTGCAAGGAGAGACTGAAGATCGGGAGATATGCAATATCCAGTCCCCACCCGCAGCTGTCGGAATTGTTCTAGCAGCAATATCAGTGCTCCCTTATCCGATATCTTATTATCGGAAAGATTGACAATTCTCAAGTTTTGACATGAACCAAAACCTTCAGCAAGACCAGGCATTGCCTCATCACTAATGGCATTGTAACTGAGATCTATCTCCTTCAAGTTCCGGAGGGGAGGTAAGAAGTCTCCTCTGTCAGACAACTTGTTATGACTAAGGTTCACCTTCTTCAGGTTCTGACATGAAGCAAGACCTTCAGCAAGACCAGGGACTGCCTCATCACTAATGGCATTGTAACTGAGATCTATCTCCTCCAAGTTGGGGAGGGGAGGTAAGAAGTCTCCCCTGCCTGACAACTTGTTGTCACTAAGGTTCACCTTCTTCAGGTTCTGACATGAACCAAGACCTTCAGCAAGACCAGACACTGCCTCATCACTAATGGCATTGTGACTGAGATCTATCTCCTCCAAGTTGGGGAGGGCAGGTAAGAAGTCTCCCCTGAAAGACAACTTGTTATAACTAAGGTTCACCTTCTTCAGGTTCTGACAGGAACCAAGACCTTCAGCAAGACCAGGCACTGCCACATCATTAATGGCATTTATGACTGTCCATTGTCACTATGTGTATACTATGTACTTGCAATTAGCCCTCGGGCACGAACTTGCAAATAAACTTCTAATTATTATTGTAACATAGATCTATCTCCTCCAAGTTGGGGAGATGAGGTATGAAGTCTCCCCTGTCAGACAACTTGTTATGACTAAGGTTCACCTTCTTCAAGTTCTGACATGAGCTAAGAACTTCAGCAAGACGAGTCACTGCCTCATCATTGATGGAATTGTGACTGAGATTTATTTCCGTCAAGTTTCGAAAAGTCTGCAATTGCACAAGAAGAGCTTTGATATCCTGTGTTGTCAAATGACAGTTGCTACAACAAAATATCTCAAGAGGAGGGAACCTCCCAGCCTCTGCGCTCTTAGCCGGTAGAGATGCCAGGCCTTGAAATAATATTGACAGAGAGTTGCCGATGGTTTGCAGGAAATCAAATCTCAATTCAACTAGAGACTGCAGACTCTGGAAATAGGGCACAAGAGTGTTGACACTTGATAAAAATATTATTGTGTTTCTTCTCGTCGATGTTGAGAAAGAGGTTGTTTGGCAATGCGTTCCTTCAACGGTTAATACTTGTACATCGAAAGAACGGAAGGATAGAACCCCAGGCCAGCATATACTATCAGTTTTGCATTTTACTGTAAATGTTGGATACCTCACAGACAAATAACACTCTCCTGAAAACCAGTATTCTGTAAGTTCCACATATCTTAGTTTGCGAAGGCAACTCAAAATGTTCATAGTCTTTGCCACTTCCTCTCTGCCCACGTCTTTCACTGCAATGTCCACGGTGGTGACGTTTGGAGTAAATAACAATGACCTTGACAGGCTATCGAGGGAACCTATAGAAAATGATCCTGACTTAACAGTTATGTTTTCTAATGATGGAGCGAACTGCAAATACCAGTGGATGGTATCGACATCAATATCTATGTCAGTTTTGGCAATCCTGCATTCTTTGACGACACTACCTTTGTATCTAGATGTTCTTGGCATGCATTCAAAGAGAGGGAGGTAACTGAGGTATTTAAGTTGATTGGCATGGTCAACGTCAGATACAGGTTTTCGTCCAAAGGGATACTGTTTCAGTACATTTCTGATACTTATATTTTGTGGAAGCCTTATTGTCTGAATCAGTGTTGTACTCTTGATGAGTTGTGTCAAGCAGTAAAGGTCATGATGGGAGACTTCAGGGAGAGCAGACAAGTCTAGGGTTTTGTCAGTAAATAAATTCTCAATCGAAGATGACAAAGTACCTAGTTGGTTAGACTCTGCTGTAGTTGTCACTACTAAGAGAAGGTGGTTAAAATCATTTAGGTGTCTCCCCACCTGCTGCATGAGTAATGTTACAAACTGTGACAGGTATGTTGGATCAGAGTCTGCCATGCCCAGGAGGTGAGCAAGGCTGTAACAGGTGATGGGCAGGTGGGCTGACATCTCAGCACAAACTCTCAGGAGTTCTGTACAGTTAGTCTTGGTTCGGACTGTGTGTGCTACCCACACTGCCATGAGGTATTGCCGTATGCTGTCATGTACAAACTGGAAGGCATCCTTTGCTTCACTAGAATCAACCGGTTTTAACCAGCCAAAGTCTGGCTGCTGAATGTCACCCCTTTCTAATTGCCTTTTATACACATACACTGAATTGTGGTTTGTGTGTTGTTCAAAAGCAGCTTTGCCTACCACAATACTGATGTTTTCATACACAGTATTGAATTGGTCATCGCTGACATCATTCTCATAACATAAGTGCTTTACAGACATCTTAGTAACAAAATCTACAAAAGCTGCTAATGAACCAGGAAAGCTTTGATACTGTTTCCAGTATTCACACAAGTAAGAGTGGAAAAACCTGTCCCTGATGAGGTGCTTAACCAGTAAGTTACTTGGCCAGCTCTGCTGGATAAGCCTTGCCGTGTCTTTATCAGTCTTGAAGAAGTCTTGAAGACATTTATTCCAGGCCAAGGCGTCTTCACCGGTTGGATACATGGAAGGGCTGATTGTTCTGCTGTGTGCTGCTGAAAGGAAAGAAGAGCCAAGTTTATGTCCCAGATAACTTATTACACATGTATTACGGACGAATACATTAAGTATTGTTCCGTTTACCAGCATTCACAGATTTGTTTCGTCTTCCCTCCCGTACGTCGCTGAAGAGCAGACATGCAGGTAATATACGCCAAAAAGCAGTTATTCAAGCAACTGGATGATAATATTGGAAACGGTCAGACGTTTCAGACAGGCATCCGGTGTCTTTCATCAGTGACACTGGAGAAATATTGTGGGAGAGAGCTTTTATATCCTAGTTGTGAATTGATATGCAAAAGAGATCTAGTTGGAGAACAGGTTTATCCTTACTATGAATTAATATGCCAAAAGCGGAGGGAGACAAATCTTTAGTAGTCCAAAGGAAACAAGGGTAAGACAAGTTAAGACTATGACTATGTTGATGCAAATGAGTTCGTCGGGGGGTTAGGAGGGGGTAGCGACAGCACCTTCAACAAGATAGGGGGCATACGTATGGAACTTTCTAGAACTTGGGGTCTGTCGCTAACCAGCCCACCCCCGTGACGAACCGCTAGCTCCTGTAATTGAAACAACAGGAGCTAATCAAATCATTTGCATCAACATAGTCTTAACTTGTCTTACCAGTGTTTCCTTTGGACTACTAAAAAATTGTTCCCCCCCCCCCCCCCGTTATCTGAAACGTCTGACCAAAATCATACCCAGTTGCTTGAGTAACTGCTTTTTGGCGTCTCCCATCCATTCTTGTTTCCATGGCTACCAGACATCGATCCTGGTGTATTACTGTCAGACGATATTGAAATCTCATCAAATGTGCAGTTGAGTTGATATGACTACCATGCGATAACCTTCAACTTCTGTGATAAACAGTACAAGAAATCTCTCACCTGCTGTAACATGCTGCCCCTCTCCCTCATCAGAGCTGTTGTCAGGAATGTCCTTCTTCAAGAACAGTCGGCCATCTACAGGGCAATGGAAAAAAAGTAACTTTAACATTGACCCCTAGGGAATTTCTGTGGTATTGCATCAGTTGCAAATATTACACACACCACGGCCATATTTTCCCGTTATGTTTCTTATTGTATCTAGTTGCTAAAAATGAAATTACGTGCAGATGGTTTAATATACATGTTTATATCTTTTAACTGTTGCACCATGAGTATAGTTAAATATGTATGTACCTTCATTTCTTTCATCCGTCATGAGGAATGATTCCACATCAGAGATGTTTGAACTGGAATAACTTCCGCTGTCAGAACTGTCCTGTTCTATATGCGATTTTCCTTCAGCTTTACATGTGAAAGAAAGAGGTACGTTTAGCTTGCTGCATTGTTACTGTTCTTAGTATTTCATACTTAATGATTTGGTTTGAAATTTGCAACTTTTGGAAAATGCCGGATGCGACATCCGTAGTATAAAAAAAAAAACTTCCCATTTCCTATGCTTTTGCCTGAATTATCGTGCTGAAGCTTGCCATTCCCATTCGGAACCCAGATGATCAGCAACAGTGGATACCTGTATGTCTGTTAAGTTTTCTGAATTAGGTACAACAGGTATGGGTATCTGAAGTAACGTTAAGTGGAATGATCATTATTCCTAAAGATGAGGACATTCCAACTTTGCTTATTATCATTCATAATATTTTTACTTCTGCTTCTGATAATTGGAATTTGCAAGACAAAAATGTCTTTCATATGCCTATAATGGTAGAAAGGTATCATATATATTGTATATTACATATTATATATATATGTCCCTGTTGCCACTTGAACAGAATAAAGCAACGCACAGGTTTCATGTACATTTAGATTCACTTAGTCTGTCAATCTAGCAGCCTATACTATATGTTACTTCATGCGCCATGTGTATAGTTTACAATATCTTTACCTATATTCCTTTCAGCCTTTATGTTGCCTAGTTCCTCATCTAAGCTGCTGGAACTGGAAGAACAGGAATTCGAAATTCCAGAACTTTCCCTTTGCAAAGGCGAGGGCCATGTTGTGTCTGTGAAAGAAAAGGCAGCTTGTTGTTTCAAACTTCAAATGTCAATATAAGGCACACATTGTAAGAAAAGGCATTCTACTATCTGTACTTTGCCTACATCATCGTGCATACTAATACCAAAAGAACTGAAAGTATCAATGGCCTCATCTGACTTTCTTTTTGCATCTTTACAATTCGTATCAATCAGAAATAGTTGACCAGAATCTACTTCCGGAATAAAAGTAGTTTTCCCAGTTCGTAGGACATGGATTTAGAATATAGTTTATAAATTGATTCTTAATCATAAATTGATTCTTAGATTGATTTTAATGGAAATTGTGGAAGATGCAATGCACACTCAATAAAGGCAGTATTACAGTGGACATGGAGAACAACGACGGATAACTGTCTGTTAAGTTTTGTAAATTACGTACAACAGGATGTATGTTGCAAGTTAATTATTTCTGAAGATGACGACGTATAAAGGAATTGTTCACAGTATTTGCCGAGTGCTGACCTGATTCCATGTGTCCCTGTTGGTCTTCCTCTCTTTTCACAAGGAAATGAGGTTCTGCCTCGACGCCAAGGGCCACGTTTTGTAAGTCTGGTCCTTTATTCATCAGTTCAGTTTTCAGACTAAGGCGCTGCTGCAATTCCATACTTGAAACATCGACGACTGTCTTTCTATCCTCTGCTTCTGTTGAGTAGCTGCAGGATGGAAGGTCTTGTGTTGTTTTTGCCTTTACTGTGGACGAAAGCCCCTGTTTGATGGAAACTTCTGCAAACTGAGATGTAGCACTTCCCACCTGGCTGCTTGCTGTAGGGCCTATGGGCTCGTCTGCGTAAGTAAAATATAGACGGTTAAACTTTGCACAAATAACAGAAAGTGGTAGATTTGCTGGAAACTGTTCATTGAACTAGACAGGCAACACTTGCAAGCAAATACAGCATATTTTACCCACCTCATGCGAACATGGACTGTTGCGAAATAGAATTTCAAAAAATCCCCCCACCTCCACCCACACAAGAATGTAATAGATTAGCTCAAAAACACTTCCACTCAGTATATCGACATGCATGCATATCATCACCAAAATTCACTCCAGGTCGAGAATGAACCTTAAAGTTTTCAGTGGTACTCACATGTAAAATGAACATGTCTAAAAATACTTCTGCTCAAAATAAAAAATAAAGGAATTTTGAATCATCATTTTGTTGTTGTTGTACCTTGAAAACGCAAAAAATCCCCCTTCTCAGTGACACCACTAAGTAAAATTGAGTAGTTGTAACAGGCGAGTAGAAACAATCATCTGACTCCGAGGATTCGAACCCGCAGCGAATCCGGGCTGCCAGATCACAAACCCACCACCGCAATCCACTACGCCAAAAGCTCAGAGCCTTTCGCATGGTCAGTTTGGTGGCGCTTGAACCCCTCTGTTACACAGTCTAAAACACTTTCGCTAAACAAATGGAATGTTGAATCATCACCAGCCCAAAAGTGCAATTATGGCACTTAAGGGGGTATTGGCCGAATCCTTTATGCAGATCATTTTGCCCCAAAACGACGGAAATGAATCGATTTACACTGTATCTGTATCTGTATCTATATAGCCGGTATAACCGCCGTTCGGCGTAACACACCAGCTTCGCAGGCACGCAGCAGCAGCTGGTTATATTACACCGAACGACTCATTACACCACTGATTACGCTGGAGGATGAGGAAAAGAAGATAGACAAGAGAAGACAAGAATGAAGACAATATATTTCATTCCATACCTGGGTGAAATATGATTAACAAAAACGAACCTTACCTTCATCTGAGAGACTGTCGTCCTGACATTCCCCATCCGCTCCCAGCAGTGTGACGTGTACGTACAGATCCTCTCCTTCTGCTGCCCTCATGTCGTCTGTGATCAGTTCCCGCGTCAGAGTTTCTGACAAACGTCCGTCTCTGTAGGCAACTAAAAATGTCCGATAGCAGGATGTGTCGTCGAATTCAATGTGACAGAGCAGACAGCCACGTCTTATTCTTTTAAGAATGGCTTTAAACTGCTTAAAGCAGTGAAGAATCCTATTGTGTAATGTTAAATTTCTTAACACCTCTCTAGTGAATGCCGTTTCGTTAACTTTGCTAACAAGCTGTTTAGCTACCTTCTCGAGTCGTAATTTCACTTTCCGTTCGATTTTCGGTCCTTCAGATTCACTGTCGTCTGTTCCAATGACTGCCTCTGCGTGTTCTCGGAATTGCGAAACTGCTCTTTTGAACTTGTGCGGAGTTTTCACATTGCCTTGGTGGAACATGTCTTCACCCATCTTCAGCAATGTGAAATAATCATTCTTCTCATCAGATGAGGCGTCTTCAGTAAGGCTGCTTTCTTTGTATTCAGGGATCCCAACATCTTTTTTGTATGTATTGTCACCTACGTGTCCATCGTAAGGCGCTATCAAAAAAGAATATAAAGACCAGTTGTTTGTAAAGATTTTGTCTAAACGAACTAAATGTCAAAAGAAAGGCTTTGGGTATTTTTATCTTTAACCTTTGATTCCATCTTATGGATAAATCATTGCATTTGCCAAACTTTGAAAAATGTCTTCGTTGAATCGTTTCATATTATCTGACATGCACTGACATCTATCTCCGGTGGTCTCATGTGTGATTGACATGAATGGACGTATCAGCCACAGGCCAGGGAAGTATCAAATGCTCATCTACCACATTTAATTGAAGATCTGAAAAACACAGTTCTAATGGACCTTCACACGTCATTTGGATACTATTATACAAACTAGTTCTATATTAGGTTCCTTACCCTTTATCGATTTATCTGCAGAATCAGGTCCAGTCATCAGTCTCCTCATCCTTGCGACAAGATTCTGGTCCTGACTTTTATTCTTCAGTTTCTGCCCCCCTTCTGGTTGCTGTGGTACACAGAACTCTGAATGAAAATAATACATTGTATAATGTTAACAAAGTTGAACAAAAATTTCTGGCATATTCTAAACACCAAGAATAGAAAAAAATGGCGAAGTATACATGTATATGTCAGAACCATATAAAACAGAACAGAACCATACAAATTTGATTCCTTTTATTTTTTTAATGTATTTTAAAATGTTCAGGGTTGAGCACTTGCAAAATACTAACAAATTAATATACAAGAACATTATTACTAACTTGTGATAGGATTGAATGGAGCATAAATTCACAATAATACAAAATAAAGTAGTAAGCATCCTTCAGGATCAATGAATAATACAAAAAACGTATTCAAACTTATAAGAATTATAATTTAAACTCAATAACTCAGCAACAACTCCAAGTCACAAAACCAAGTTTTACTAACCTGCATACATCTGACATTCTGATTACTCTGTACTGATAACCGACCCTCGACCTGTTTGTATGTGCATATCCTACTCACCTGCAGTTTGTTGCAACCTGCATGATAGCTTCTGTCAAGAGGCGAAATTTTCTATTTTCAGACTTACCAACATGAGGATTAGTCTCCACCGAAGATGACTCTTCTGATGAATCTTCGTGGGACTGCTCTTTTCTCGTTTTTATCCTTGTCTTCCTCTTCTTTCTGGGTTTCTTGCCTACGAGACGAACCAAAACGCACTAAGTAATCGTATTCATATTTGGATAATGTATCGCAGTGATTAGGAAAGTCCAATAACGAATTAATGATTAAATGTGTGCAAGTATACAGAAGACAAAAAACGATACATCAAACCATGTAGATTAATGACTTTTTAGTTATCAGTTTTGCAAAACTGTACGTTGGCATGAACGTATGTCACGACAGAGACAGTGCAATCTTTCTAAGGATATAACGATGCAATCACATATTACTCACACTGGTATACACAGATGAAAAGCACGCATTCTAAGCACATAAACATGTAGCCATTTGATAAGAATACATTGGTACTAAGTTCACCTCTTTCATCTGGCCATGGGATGTGTTTAGACCCGTCGGTAGTGTTCTCTCCGCTGTTGTGTATTTCCAGATGATCTGTTGGTAAAATATATATTTCAGTTTTATATCTTCTATACTGTAGATACAATTTCTCACAACTTGTAAGTACAGTATATACGTTAGAGCTGAAAGACTGGTAAAATATATGGAAAATAACCCTACAAAACCAATATCATAGCACGTCGATGTAGGTTAGATATCCAGGTAATAAGATATGCCAATACATAGTTACTCAAGCAACTGGGTATGGTTTTGGAAACGGTCAGACGTTTCAACTGGAATCCACCAGTTTTCGTCAGTGACACTTATTTCCAACCACCTAAAGCACAACCCGGGATACTCCTTCGATCTCCAATCCACGGATATCCTAGACCGTGAACCCTTCGACTTCGAACGGGGAGTCAGAGAGGCTATATATGAAAGAATATACAATCCCACCCTTAACAGGAAAGGGGGGTCTACGTGTGGAACTATCTGGCACTTGGTATATCCTCCGACCCCCCCCACCCCCCACCCCACCCCCAACAAAACTCTTAGCTCCTGTAACCATAACAGGAGCTAATTAACTCATTTGCATTAACTGTGTCTTAGCTTTGTTTCCCATTGACATCCAAAATCGCCTTCAGCTTGACTTTGCCTTTCCCTTTGTTTTCTATTGGAATCCAAATTGTCTTCAGCCTAACATTGTCTCACAATACTACATTTCCTGTTGGACAGCTAAATTGTCTTCACTCATAGTTAGGGTATAAAATGCCTGTTTCTTCCAGATCACTGGTGGATTCCAGTTGAAACGTCTGACCGTTTCCAAAACCATATCCAGTTGCTTGAGTAACTATTTTTGGCGTACAATATCATAATACATCTGAATGTCCTACCCACCTACAGTAAGTTGAAACCCTCCCCTTTTGAGAGCTTGTGCCAGCTTGACCCTACAGGCCTTCCTGCCGCGCCTGACCCTCCACAGCTCCAGGGCCTGGAACACCTGGTGCTCGGTGCTGCTGGGATGCTGGAGTTGGATGTTCACCACATCTTGTGCTGTCAGTCCTAGCTGTTCTACTGCAAACTTTACCCAGGAAGGTGCAATTTCTTTGGCAATCATAAGTAGGCAGCTGTGGTCCAAACCCTGTCCTCGACCTAGACAGTAATATATCAAATCAATCAGCACTCTACATAATTAAACAAAATTGAACGTTACACTTGGCACTTTTAATGCTATTTGCTGTACAGTTGTCTGAGTCTGTGGTCTAAAGCATCTCCTGGACCTAGACAGAATTATATCAAATGAACCGATACGTTATTGAACGGAATCAAAAGTTACACTTGACATTTTAATGCTTTTGCTGTGAGGCTGTCCGAGCTGTACGCCATGTACGTATACTTGAATTTTCTGTAGGTTCTTAATTTATTCCCTTGGTTTTCCTTCATGCCAGGGGAGTTAATTTCTGTGTAAAAGTTTTGAAGAAAGGTTATATAACAAATTTTAGCTATCGCCGAGCCATGACTAAACTAAGGATCAGCGATCACCCTCTAAATTGAAGCTGGTAGATACACCCAAACTCCTCCAAATGATAGATTATGTATGTTTTGTGATAAGAACTATAGGTATATAGAAGATGAAGTGCACTTTCTTCTAAAATGTTCACTGAACAAAGATATACGCAATACCTTTGTTAACAGTACAAAAAAAGAAGACTTTCAAATATCCAATGTCATCAGCTAACTATGATTTGATAGAAGAACTCTGTAAGTTCGTCTTCACATGTTTTAAGAAGAGAGAAGAAACATGCAGAAATATAGACGTACGTAGAACATAGAATAGCTTACTTATCAGACTATTTGTATGCGTCTTACTGCATTTAGCCCCAAGAGAGTATGAATATGCAATAAACTTCATTGTCATTATGTAGCTTTGACAAGAAGCGTGAAATACATGTGACAGGAAGCAATGCTGCTCTTGGAAATGTGAGAATATATGTATATAAATACATGTTAAACATGCCTTTGTTTGAAGAGTTTATATCGCTTATGAATCAAACAAGAGGCAAAACTGTCAGACTTACCAACACGAGGATCATTTCCAATCGAAGGTGACTCTTCTGATGAATCTCCTTCCTTAGTCTGCTTTATTTTCCTTTTTCTCTTTATTTTCTTCCTGGCTTTCTTGCCTAAGAGACGAGCCAAAGACTACTAAGTCGCCGTAATTATCGTAGTCATATTTGTACACTGCATTGCAAGGATGAGTTGTGAATTAATCAATTTACGGGTGAACGTGTGTATAGTATACAAGATACAAAATAAGATGCATTAGACCAAGTGACTTGATGGGTTTTCTGTTATGATCACTTTTTTTGCAAAACTAGACAAGGACAGTACAGTCTTTCGAAGAACATGATGTTGAAATCACATTACTCAATATTGTACACAGACGAAAAACCTTCTAAACTCTCTGCTGTCAGCCGTTCACCGATGCCGATGAGAGCCTGCTTCAGAACCTGTAGAGTAGCCTCCCTTCCCTCCCTGTTTCTCCACCTGTTCAGCGCCTCTCGGCACCTATGGTCAGGACTGTGTTCTGTGGTTGAGATTCCTTTAATCTCGTTCCTGTTGAAACCCAGTTCCCGGGCCAGGTCATCCCACTTGTGACTGACTTCCGAGATGACTTTGTCGAAACATTCCTGCACGTCAACTGGAACATAGGTAAAAGGATGTTAACACAAAAGGAAAAGATTGTTATTTTTTTCCAGGTTATCAGGTAAAAGGTTCAAAATGAATAAGACTCAAACAACGTCTCATGTTGACTCATCTTCCTAAAGACAGAAACATGACGATATTGTTTAAAACAATGGATGAAGGTAACAATTAACAATGTAATCTAAATCTCACCAGAGTGACCGCCATGTTCTTCCTCAGCCATGATGAGTTACCGCAGAGTAGACGTCATGTGGGATCTAGGAGGACACAAACCTGAAACATAAAACATGTTCTTTTCATCATCGCTTGTTAACATCTTTTTGGCATTTGAGCAAGTATGTAAATGACACTGAACGTATTGTCTTGAAGAAGATAGGACATAATTGTCAAGCGGACATCTTTGATTACAGAAATGTCCCATCTCTCTCTCTCTCTCTCTCTCTCTCTCTCTCTCGCTCTCTCTCTCTCTATATATATGGATTTATCATATAATATCAATCTGTGCAAAAGCGTCTGATCGTATGGGGTGCACAGAAGGCGCCAAACGCAGGTTTGAAAGAACCGCCAAATTTTATCGGGATGACGTCACGGGGAATCCCCTACCAGGTGAGCCGAGTGTCCGCCATCTTGGTAAAGGTTACCTAGCGACAGTAAAGGTCTGTTTCTGACAACCAAATGTCGTCAAAAACTTAACATAAAGAGCCTACAGACACAGTTACTAGGCGTAATAAAACCCGATGCATGAAAGCATATAAATATATACTTAATCGGATGGCATCACTGGGAAGTACCTACGTTAGGGGAATCCCCTTTTCAGGTGCGCTGGATGTCCGCCATTTTGGAACAGTTTTTTTAGGGACAGTAAATTATTATTTCTACACATCCGAAGCAGACTGAAAAGTCGTCTAAAACTCACAAGGAATCTACAGACACCGTCACAAGGCTTGATAAGACTTGGTGTATGACCATCTTGGATTCATTCACGATACTTTAATACACAGGTGACGAAAGTTATGACAGGTCAAACGGTACACACACTATTGTTGTTCACATCGGCCGTTAAGCTTCAAGTCCAGCAAATACACCTCTCTCTCCAACTTTGAGTTGGAGATCTACCGGTTACACAAGGTAGTATCACTTGTTTTTCTAAACTAATGTGGCAGAATCAAAGACCAACATTTCTGATGATACACCTACCTGTGTAACACCTGTAGCTGTGTAACACACCTGGCTCTTATTACGGTACAACAAAACAGGTCAACATATGAACTACTAAAATGTGCCACCAAGTAAAAATAGCTGGAAAATAGACCTCACTAGCTTATAGTTCTCATTTGCAGATATAAATGTGTTTGTGACATAAAGTAAGGCCTTACTTGGATACGTTTTCCGGTCATCCCTTTGGACGTCTCACTTCCTGATGGAACTTCCGCATTGATCTCGTACCCAGGTTCCTCATGTACGTCATCACCCCGGGGACGAGAGTGGAGCGCCGCCACCCATTACAGCACATACTGCAGTAATTCCAGTGATGACGTTTCTCTCAATACCTCAGCACCGTTTGAGTCTCATGGTGATTCGGGGTCACTTAAAGGGGCATTCAACTCCACATGGGAGTGTTATTTTCTGATAGATATTAATTTTAGGAAGTGATAACTGCATACTACTTCACATTATACGATAAAGTACCCAGTTGCTCCACATGCCTCAAAAGCATTCAGTCTTCTACTAAACTCCCCAAGTACCCTCTAATTGAATTAATTCTATGGCTGAATACAATGCAAAACTTTTAGGTAAGGTTACAAAACTAATTTCAGGTTCGCTAAGAAATCTCGTCTTGTTCTTGTATTCTTTGCTATCTTATGAGCAATTTGCCTTCTCGGTGTGCTTAGCGTACCTCATTTATTCCGAAATTTGTACGATAAACAAAGTGTCTATGCGTATAGGGAATGCATGGGTAGGGTCTGCATGGGTTTAGTGAGTGTCATTGTTGTTTTATAAAACACACATCACGTAATTCATCCCAAGGTAAATTCCACACAATTCGGCTGATTATGTATTCATTGACACATTATCTTTTGGAAAACAAGACTCCCTTCTGGAGTGGAATGCCCCTTTAAGGTCACCCTCCCTTTCTCCAAACGTTCAGGCTGAAAGTGAGTAATACAGTCTACTGGATATGAGGATCTTGGAAGGTAACTAGAGTTAAGTGTGCAAGGAATTAAAGATAAGTTACCAAGGTATGTTATCTTCGATTTCTTCTTTTCGATGTGGCTTCAATGAACTTGAGGTGTGATTGGAGTTCAAGAAAGATTACAATTCTACTTTATGAATAAATTCACGTAAACATGCACATGTCGGTCCGAAATATTTATTTTCATCTCCGTACACATACACACTATGGTAAATATGTACATTTCATACATAGGTTGTACACAGTCTATGAACAACATACGTAGTAGATATCTACCTCTTAAATGTATCCAGCTTTTACAGTATCACAATCTAATATCTTATGTCTTCTTTCAAGTCACGAATAACACTGTAATCTCTAATAATGATGCTCTGTATAAACATTACATGGGTGATACTATACATTTCATAACAACGGTAGTAATGAAGGAATTTATGTAGTTCAATGATATTGAACTTCACATTGTTATGTACAGTTTATATACAGTAAAGGATTATACATTGTGTTGCAGTATGTTTCAGCTGTGACAAGCACACATCTAGAACTTTGACAAAGTTACAAATAGTGCTGCGTTTCTAACTTAGCATTGCATGGATGTTATAGTTACAAGGAGATTTACAAAGAGCTTGGCGACAAAGGGACTTGGTGACATTAGCTTGTTGGAGATGGGGACTGAGAGGGGGAAAGCTAAAAAATCGGCCTTACAATACGCGGCAATCATCTACAGTGCCAAACCCCATCAGAAGAGTACTTCTTCCGGGTTTCCCTACCTTATATGAAGTTTATTTGCAAGTTCATGCCCGAGGGCTAATTGCAAGTCCATGGTATAAATATAGGGGATTTACAAGTGACAATGAACGGTTATGAACAATATTCTACTCTAATACTAGTGTTGGCTAATATTTCTAAACAGGTTGGGTTTGACTATATGATACATTTATAAAAGAGGAAGGCATCAAACAAAAAATAGGTACATTTATTTCGGTGGACTCAATTCCTGATTATCAATCCCCGTTTACGCGTCTTTTTATGTGCAGAACATTACAGAGCAGATGATATATAGGGACACTTAAAGTTTGGATGGCTTGCTAAGTGTCTGGAATTTGATATAATACTCATGGTCACTTGTTTAAGTGTCAAAAGTAAGAAATGCTAAGTTCAATGTCAGAGGCCACCAAGGTGCGTGATGTCTAGCGCTATTGTTTTGTCGGTATGGATGATAGATAATCTTTACGACAATTTGTTTTGTAAAGAGGGCACAATTCAGCCTTTAGTTGCCCCGCCGTTCTGACAAATAAAACATTTGATTGATTGATTGATTGATTGATTGATTGAAATATCAGCTGCATTGTTTATACACGAGTATCATTGTGGGGAACACACTGAACACGAGCTGTCACGAGAGAGAGCCAACCTAGAGTGGCATCAGCTGCCAAATTGTTTGATCCTGGAACCTTGTGTGGTCAATCACAACCCACAGTTGTCCGACCTTCACGCGTATCGAACCTGTCCTCCTCCTCA